>NW_008592841.1:0-9342 GCF_000691845.1 Merops nubicus | reverse complement strand
TGACATTTCTGCTACTAAAATGCTAATTTTAATCTAAAAAACAGAAATCACTTGGAGCAGTTGATAAGGAGGGATAGGAGGTCATAGGAGTGGTCCTCAAAAAATGAATAGGTGGATTTTTACATTGGGGCTATGATGAAAATTCTCTCTTTATGAAAAGAAAATAAATGTCTCCATTTCGGGGTTGAGACCTGAGAAATCAGTGGACCTGACACAGTGAGCAGGCATTTTAGAATGCTTATTATTAGAAATGTTGTGTGTTAAAGCAGGGGATCCAAGTGTGATGTTCTTCAGCCACATCAGATGTCCAAAGACTCCTCTAATTGTAGAATAAATAAAAATAAATAATACAGCTCAACTTTTGCACGTCCTGGCTTGTCTGATGGCTGTAGCAGGTAAAGTTCAATGCATCTGTAAACATCCAAAGATTGATTCCTTAATGGTGAGAATGTCTTTTGATAATTTTAAACACACAAAAGCAAGCTGTTGCATCAATCTTTTCCAAATTGGCCTGTGCTAAGCCTAAATTTGAACCTAAATTTAGCCATCTCCAACATATAATAGCAATCTGTTGAATCAATAGATGTTTATCCTCCCCAATAAAATCCTCTTTGCTATTTTTCTATCTGAAAAAAAAAAAAAAAGTCTGATGGGATGCCTATTATCCTAAATTTCTTTTTTATTTTTTAAAGTAAAACTAGGTAATATTCCTTCTGAAACACTTGGCTTTGTTTGAGTTTGACCTTTCTGGTGCTTTCCTACCCTTGGAGATTGCCACCTGATGGTCTCTAGGAGCAAATCAGTGGGCTGGAGAATTCAGAGCAGTTTCTTTATCTCACCAGCACCCTCCAAACTTGGAGTGGCTGGCACACCTTTGCCAGCACAGCTCTCAAACCTCACGTGTGTGGGAAATCATCTCTCAGCCATACAAGGACTATCAGTGGCTTGGATTTGGCACCGTGGGGAGGAAGGATTCTCTGCTGGTTTACACAGGCTGGGGATTTGGCTCTTCTCTGAAAGAAGAAAATGGATTTAAAACTCAAAATTATGAGCACACGCTTATTTGTGCTGAGTATATGTTTTTATAACAAGTCTCCAAAACTCTGGAGGAAGGTTTTTTGGCTGCCCCCACCCCTCCCAGCCTTAAGTGCACTTGAAGACGAGCGGAAAAAGTCTCAGGCTGTGATGGAGGAAGCAACTTATTGACAAAAACAACTCTTCTGTGAAGGACCAGAGAAAATAACCCTGGAACATCTGGTTTCCCTTCAGACTGGAAGCCCAGAGAAGTTGCCTTCCACTTCACTTCAGCGTTTAGGATATACAAGCATCTATTTCTGTCTGGTTACCAGAAGAAGTGAAGCTGCTGTCACCGTGTCTCCTCTCATTCTGCACGCTCATTTTTCTCTTCTTAAGAACCTTGGAAGCCACTGGCCAACTTCCAAACCAGACAGAGAGGTAGGTGTGGGAAAGATGCTGACTTCTCACGTGGCTCTTGAAAATAGGAGCCAAGAAGAGAATCTGCTTAATGGCCTCAACGAGGATAAGGGATGGGGCACAGACTCAGGCAAAGATCAGAGAATTTGGGACAAGCAGGTTATGAATGGCTGAACTGGGGGTGCAGGGAGGGAAGGTGAGGGGCAAGCAAAGCAAATGGAATCTTCCTAGTCATTGTAATTATATATTTTTTTTAATTTTTAATTTCTTTTGAACTGTTGTGGACTTCCATGTAGTTTTTTTTTTTAATTTTTAATTTTTTTTGAACTGTTCTGGACTTCCATGTAAACGTGTCCTCCCATACAATGAGGGACATTAAGCCAAATCCTAATTTCCTCCTATTTTTGACAGCTACTACAGAGAACTTTGTAGGTAAACTGATTAGAATGAAAATTCATGGCCTCTGGAGAGAAAGGTGGAGTGACCATAGACTGGAACAAAAGTCTGTGTCTTGATGTGTTATTAGTCCTTTTCCAGGCTGTGGTTGGTTTGATTTGGTTGGTTTGGTTTAGTTTGGTTGGATTTGGTTGGTTTGGTTGGGTTTGGTTGGTTTAGTTTGGTTTGGTTTGGTTGGTTTGGTTTGGTTTGGTTTGGTTGGTTTGATTTGGTTGGTTTGGTTTGATTGGTTTGGTTTGGTTGGTTTGGTTGGGTTGGTTGGTTTGGTTTGGTTGGGTTTGGTTTGGTTGTTTTTTTAATGAATGTGGCTTTCTTGACCAAGGCTGTTAATACTTTCTAGCCCTTCAGCTTTTACTTCCCTGAACTTTCTTCTGCAGTTTTGTGGACATAACCAAGCCTTACCTTGTCTTCCCTGCCTTTTTCTCCCTCCTGTGCATTGCTCTGCCACAACTCTTTATGAGGAAGAGTAAGATAAAAGAACAATAACTTCTGTTTTGGGATGGTTTTTGGTCTCATTTGCTTTGTTTTTAAACCTGGACAGTCTGACCTGACCCACTGCACTGAAAAGATCAACTGGAAGCAGCTTTATGGTGGGGAAGTCAAGAGACATTGAAGCCAGACTCTTTTCTGATGTAACCACAGGATTGGAGGTGGGCACAGAGCACTCTTGAATTTACTGAGAAATTTACTGGTAAGTTTATCCTGTGGTGGACAATCTCAAGCTGCCCTTTGTTGTTTAAATTTGTCAGAGGGGGAGAATGTTTATATAACACTGAGAAAACTGACTGCTCAGAAGATAATTGTCATTTTCTCCATTAGGTATCAATCTTTAAGCCCCTCCCTGGTATCTATTTTCATGTAGAAAATAAAATGGGAAGAGCAAGTGAAATTTCCTGTGTGTGGGTAATGAATACCTGCTTTGAAGGAAGGCCTTCAATATTCATATTCAACTCCTCTCCCTCCCATAAACTGCTCCCCGTGGTACCCCATTGTGTTAAACCAATAAGGAGGAAAATGGTATTCCATGCACACGTGAGCTAATAACAACTGGCATGCAGAACACACACACCAGGGTGGGTCCCACAGAGGCAGCCTGGCAAGCTGCTGGGCTAGCTTAGTTTCCAAACCCCTGAAGATAATTGCCCCAGTAGCCATGCAAAACTCACAAAGGGAAAAAAAAGAAAAAAATAAGATTACCCCAAGCATGAAACTAGCTGGAAAATTACTCAGCAGTGTTATTGAGAGCTCGTTTTACCTGCTGTGATATTTAGCTAATATGATTAGCCACGTTAAGACTGAGACTTCTGCTGGAGTTTGGAATTAGACCCCAACCTGCCTCTCACGGTGGGAAATTCATTTTGTTCTGTAACAGATCAGCATTTCCTGCCTGCATGAAATCTCTTCAACAGCCACTTCTGCTTTGTTATATCAGTAGTGTCAAATTTGGTAGTCATTCAGGAGCAATGCACAGCTCAGAACCTCCACACTCCCTGAGAACGGTCAGAGCAGCAAGAGAAGAGAATTTTTTCAATCGTTAACAACGTGGGGGAAAGGTGAAAATCTTTTTTAAGTGATTTAAAATAAATTTTCGTGCACAAAACATTATTTTCATGTGGAGCTCATTCTCAGGCTTTTCCATAGGTGCAGACAATTCTATTTCTATGGGTTCATATGAAGTTGAAATGGTGATGCCTAATTTTAATAAGATATAAAACCAGGTTTCCCTTTTCTTGAAACTATTTCCTCACACTCCAGCCCTTGCTGACCATACCATCTTCCTGCTTGATTTGATAATTAAGCCTCCCTCTTTCTTCCAAAGTCTATAATAATATCAATGATTATTATAAAGTAATATCATCTAACCACAGCACCTGGGGCCTGCAGCTGTAACAAAGACCTCGTGCTGAGGGCTGGGAAAAAAAGCACAGAACTGGAAATGAGTTTTCTCTTTCACAAGTTTCTCAAGAGAATACGTTGTGAGAGAAGAGATAACAGATAATCCAGGCTTATGGGGAGGCTGCAAGAGGACAATGGTATCAGATGAGTCTATAAAGATCAGGTTATCTCTGGATGAGAGTGTCCACTTTGATAATTTAAATACTACAGCATCGACTAACTTGAAGACCAAGGGGTCAAAATGCCTTTTTGTGAAGTGTGTTAGAAACCTGCCACACCCCAGGTGAAAGCTCCCTGCCTGTGGATGTATAGATATAACAGTAGACCTTTGGTTTTAGGGACCAGAATGCAGATCTCCTCTTGCAGACCAGCTTGCTCCAACTGTGAGGCTACAGAAGCCCTTCAGCTGCTGTTCTTTCTTTTCACAGAGTCCCAGAGTCATAGAACTGGGTCTGGAGATGATTTCCTGAGCTCATCAGCTCCAGTCCCCTGCACAAAGCAGGCTCAGTTAGGTAAGGTTACTCTGACACTGGCCCAGTAAATATTTTAGTCTCCAAAGGTGGTGATTCCACAGCCTTTCCTGGCAACCCACTCAGGCATCCAACCATCTCCCATGGCACTGCTTCAACAGTGCTGACTGGAAACTCTCCTTGTTTTGGATAATCTGTATCCTGGAGAAATGGTAGTTGTGGATTTGCATTGGTTCAATAAGGGAGGCAGCTGGATCTGTTCTCTACATCCTGACTGAACATAACAATCATTAAGCTTTATCCTAAAGGGATGCTCTGTGTGGGTCTTGGTGTGATCTGAGAATACTTATTGGATTATGGTGTCAAAATAGGTAAAGAAACATTTGATATTTCTATTCTGATCTGGTTTGGGCAAGAGGGATGTGTTTGTTGACTTAGGGGAAAGGGAAGATACTTCTGGGCTACCACAAAACTCCATGGACTTAGAGTTTAGGTAGCTCCAGGATTAGGAAGAAGCTGAAAAGGCTTTCTAGAATGTTACATCTATGCTTAAATTCTGATTAAATCCAGTGCTGGTGCTGCCTTTGGTTGCTTTTAACTTGCATTGCTCTCAGGCATGTCTCAAATCACAGCTCATACACAGGCAACACAATATTTCCCCCCCAAAAAAGGCAAGAGACTGAAGACTGTACCAGACAGTCAATGCATGCACAGGGACAGGGAAGAAAAATATAGTATTTGGTGTGCTTTGAGGCTTCCCAATATCATGGGTCACTAGGCAGCATCCTTCCAAGCTCTTTTATGTAGTGATCTCCCCATCAAGTTTTCTATATGTTCAACCCCACCCTGTTTCTGGCCCACTGAAGGAACATGCTGTGGCTGACAAGCTGCAGGAGAAAATGACTGAGGTCAGGAGCTGCTCTCCATCTTCATACTCCCTGCTTTGTGATCCACCTTCTGCAGAGCTGGGGTGCTCCACTTTGGCAGGTACAGAGCCAGAGGCAGAGCTGACAGTGAGGGGCTGGGGCTGGGCAAGCTGGACCCTCCAGAGAGCAGGGACTCGGGGGGGAATTGTGCCCAGGGCTGACCACTCCTCTCTGACAGCTAAAGTGACCTCTTTCAGGACAGATCAAGGTCCCACAGTCTTCCTCCCAGCCAAGCTCTCTCACGGGTCTGGTTGATTTTCCTTTTGAATAAAAGAGCATGGACTTTAGTAACCCACTTTTCATTTACCAAAGACTTTATCAATGTTATCAGCTGGATCTTCAAACAAATACATGGTTTTGTATGAAATTGCACATGGCTCAGTCCTTTATCTCTGCTCTGAGGAACAGCCCTGACTAAACAAGAAACACCAGACAAACCCCAGTGGCTTATTTGCTGTATTCTTGTGCTACTGCCTGAGAAGATTCGGAGGGTGGATCTCCTCTTGTCCCTCTGCTCCAGCTACAGGCAGGAAGGTGCTTCAGCAGTCAGTCACGTTTCTCTTGTTGACTCCCACCAAGGCCTTTCTGTTGCGTAATTCTTTTGTTTTCTCCTGGTGTAATCTCTGAGGCACAGGGACCCCAGACAATGCAGATGACCCGTGTGGGATGTATGAGGTTCCCTGTCAAGATATTGTTGTCCCTCGCTGGCTGGAGTCCAGGTTTAGTCCTAAGCAGGGGAAAAATTAAAAAAAAAAAAAAGAGAGAAAAAAAAGAACAATGGAGATAAATTTAGATGCTGTTGGGAAAAAGGATCCAGCACACTGTCCATCCCAGCCCTTTGAAGCGACGCCCACAGAGCAGTTTCCTGTGACTTTCTCAGGGATTCCCAGATTTTCGCAGCAACTTATGCAACCACAGCAGGCACCACCTGACTAACCTTTTTTGGCTAACCCTTTGCAGTCTCATTCCAGGCTCCAGCTAGGAAACAAAACTCGGTGTCCTTTACTTAAGAGTCCCCGTTGTGCACGCTGAACACATCTGGAAGCAGCTGGAGTGGTGGGGTGTGGTACCAGATGTGCCAAAGCAAATTGGACCCCTGGTTGTGCTGACTTCCTTGGAGGTCATCATTGGCAGTGCTCTGCAAGCAACAGTGATCCCTTGGCCTGAATTCCATTCTCTACAAGAGCCTCCTGTAAGACTGAAGTTCAGGCCAATAGCTCCTTTAAAATACAGTCAATCAGTGACTATTTATTATTTGGATTAATATCTTAGTTCATAACTGGCTTTCAAAGGCCCCATTGAGGTGTTATTAGCTAAAGTGATCACTACATCCAATTCTATAACACTCATGCTTCTATATGGACATGATGTCTGATTTTTTAATTTTACTGGTTAAAAATAAAGGAAAATCCTAAAGGCTAGTAGGGAATATTAGACTTAATTGAGACACATCTGCTGCTATAACTATAAATAGAATGTTGTGAATGATTTTCTTTTCCTTTGTCACAAATGCACAAAAAAATTAATTATAAATAGGTCACAAATTTTCTGTCTGATTTAACTTGAAACTAAAAGATAACAGTACACCCACCTGTCCAGGCATAATTTGTTCTTTAATATACATTTTCCCTGTGGGCAAAATATCCTTTGGGGTGAAATCTGCATGGTAGGATCTAGTTTTTTGGGTATGAAGGCAGGCTGTATGTTTTTGTTTTGCCCATTCTGATGCCAAATGATGTCAAGGATTTTGACAGCACCGTGAGACTCATAAAATGATTTGATACCCAATTTGGTGAAATTGGAAAGCTTTTCCTGTGCAGATGTTTTGCTTGTCTGACTACAATAACTCTTTGACCTTAACCTTGGTAAACAGGTATTGGATGTGTTTCTAATCAGTGTGTGGGTAAGTGGGTTTCATTTTATTTTTAACTTAAATGCCTATAAAAAACATCCTAAACCTTTGCCTTGAAAAGAAGCAAACTTTATGAATGCACTGAAGGGCTTAACCATCTATGGGCTCTGCAAATTGGACCTTCTTCCTTCTTCACCACAGCCAAGCACATAAAGCTTGGGGAAATTTATGTATTTTGACCATCTTTAAGTCATTAGAGGCCAAACCAATTTAAATAGCAATCAATGACCAAGAACACCCTTTGCTCTCTGAAGGTGTATGTTGTTTTTTTATCCTCTTGGTATTCTAATTATTTATATGAAGGTTGTACCCTCAGCTCTGCTGGATAATGATGAATTAATTCTACCTTATTTAATTTGCCTTTCTCCTCTGCCATTAGTTAGCTCTGGAGATGGGAACAGAGCCCTAACTCACCACTGTGTAGCATGAGCAGAAGCTGTTCCTTAAACTGTTTAAAATGTAGGATGAACATTTGGATTTGACATTTGGGACAGAGTTTTTGTGCCTAGTTTAAGTGCTTTCCAGGTTTGGGATTGGAATCCCTAAGTTTTCCCACTAGCAAGACCAGACTCCTCCCATTGTAAATGGTCTTAAATCAAAACCAGCAGGTAAAGTTTCATTATATTCATTTTTCACAGATCTCAGTGGAGTCCAAGTTTGTCTCTGAGGTCTGTGGAGCCCATGAGATCTCAGCAGGAGGTCACAGTGGAAGTGGGAAGGAGCTCCCAACGTATCAGAAGGTTATTTTCTGAAGTGGCATCTGAGAGGAGGCTGCAAGACAAATCTGTTCTTCTCCAAAGCTGTAACGTACCCAACTCACTGAAAGCATTTCTCCTAAGTTCTTAACAGCCTGGCAGTTTAGAAATTGCCTAGGTTTAAAACCTCCCCAGGATGTTTATTCTGTTGGAAAAGCCAACAGAGGTCTTTAACTCCCGTGTCACCTTCGCCGTTAATTATTTCATCCCTTCTGCAAAATCTGAAGTCATCAGTGGGAAGAGGGAGAAAAATCTACTACTGGGCATTTTTTAAATGTCTGTGTATATGATGTTATAGCTTCTCTATGCAAAAGATGCATCTTTTATGGCAAGATAGCTCTTCTGATGTCTTGAAGTGTCCTGAACTCATTACAGCTTTTGACTTTTTCCAGCCTTCAGATTAAAACGGTCCAGGTTACATCATTTTAAGCTGCACAAAAGGTCAAGAGACCATATAATTTCAATGAGGCCACAGTTCATTTACTTTGGCTCAGGAAAGCCAGAGGATGAAATACATATTAATCTTCACAGTTTGAAAGAAGGATTGCAGCCCTGGTATTACAATGGAGCAAAACATTGAATACACGAGGCAGCAAAACAGCCCCTGGATTTTTGCCAGGCTGAAGGAGATAGTGGAGAAGAGGGAATGAAGAAAAGAAAAAAAACCCAACAAACCTAAAATTAAAAACATGAGGCAGCAAAACAGCCCCTGGATTTTTGCCAGGCTGAAGGAGATAGTGGAGAAGAGGGAATGAAGAAAAGAAAAAAAAACAACAAACCTAAAATTAAAACATGCACCTGTTTAAAATGCTTTTTTTTTTCAAAAACTTTTCATGATGGGGAGAAGCAATATTTGCTTTTTGCTTCATGGAGTTGAGATCAGTCCATTAAGAGGGTAGGAGAAAAGATTAATAGGTAAATTCAGCATGCTGACTCCTTCACAGAGTTAATGTGCTTAATCTTACCTGGGTGATGAGCTGCATTTACACTGGTAATGAGTGGAGAGAGAGGAAGAGAGGTTAAATATGTGGTTAGGGGAACAAAGTTAATGAAAGCATATTACAGGATTTTGCAAAAAAAACATCTATTACTGTTCATTTAATTTAGTCCTTGGGACAATTACATCCCTGGTGTAATCTCATTAAGCTAATGAGATCACATCAGGGATGAATTTGGCTCTTGTATGTGAGGGTTTAAAATGGTGGTGTGATGGTGATTTTCCTCTTTGCTCAGAATGTGAATAAGCTTTGGAAGGCTGAGAGGAGAATATTTTTAAGGATGATGGAGACCACTGAGCTAGGGAGGATGCAGAGGAGAATATTGAGCTAGTTCCTTTTTAGCTCCTCTTGCCCTTGTCGAAGTCATTATTTAAAATTGATTAGCTTGGCACTGCTGCAAACTGTTGCTGTCTGAAATCCAGAATTTTAGAAGGCACCTGCCTCTCTTTTAAAAGTGCTGAGGCTGACCTGAGGGTTGACAACACCCTCCAAGTC
>NW_008592840.1:146214-163512 GCF_000691845.1 Merops nubicus | reverse complement strand
GCTGTCTCGCTGTGAACACGGGTTCGCGGCGTTAGAACCAGCAGTGCCCACGATAGGATTCAGGCAAGTATTTTTAAATTTTAGTTAACTGCCTGAGCGAGCGTAGCATCAACACAGAATTAAAGTGATACACATTTGTATCTGTCATAAGTTATTAATAAGCTAAGTGGTACAATCTCCTGGGGGAAAGCTACGAAAAGGTATTCTCTTGGGCTTTTGCTCCTGCAGGCAGAGTACAGGCTACCTTCAGGAAAGACATGGAGTTTTTGTTTGTTTCACATTTGGAGAAGTAGTATCAGCACAGTTAAAATTTCCTCTTGAGAGTGAGCTCAGCTGGAGAGTTGCCAGTGTCACTAGAGCTTCAAAAACTGTATGTGCTATAAATAAGTTTTCACAAAAATGTATAATTTATCTGCTGGTTGTTTAAATTACAGTTAAAATCTCACATAATCTTACACAAGCCTCTACTGAGATGGTAGTAACCTTGAACATTCATATGATCTGTTAAAGGATACACATATATATATATATATATATATGGCATCTTAAAACTCTTTACTCTTTTCTACAGTTATCTTGTCAGACTACGGCTATCTTCAAACCTTACTTCTACTTTGAAGAGACACAATAACATGGTTCTTTCGATACTTTTGTTCTATTTTATCATGATGTTGTCTTTTCTTCAAACTAGAAAATATCAGATTCTTACCTAAATTACTTCTCTTAATCTCACATGTCAGACAGGAATCTTTCTCTACCCTCTGCATCTTTTTTTTTTATATAATCTCAGGAAAACTGTGACTAGAATAATCCTCCTTTCAAATCTTGTTGCAAAATATCTCCTGGAGTCTTTACTCCACTTATTCTTCTTCCTATTCTTTCGTTCCAAATTTCCACTCACACATTAATCAACTCTGGTTTAGCCACTGCCATTCCTTCTTTTTCCATAGATCAGCACCTTTCATCTGTTGTACTCTGTGCATGTTATGGACACATATTCTGACATATGCTGGGATTTTAGACATTTTATCGATAATTTTCTACACCTTAAGCAGTCTGCTGCTCTGTCCCAGCCTTGAGTAAAATGTCCAACTTATACCATTAAACAGAATCCAAACCTCTTACTGCATCAGCCTCTATATTCCATCATTTTATGAGATAAAATTAACGAAAAGCAACATTATCTTGTATGAGGGTGTATGTAACAGATGGTAGAAGTGTTTGTTTGCTAGTGTAAAGCTTACTGTGCATGTACTATGTACTACACTTCTTTAAAATGCAAGACAAGCTGGGCAGTAGGGAAGTCTTCCTACATGGTGCTGGCTACTGCACCTCTGGAGAAAAAGCAGACTGCTCTATTCCCCAGAGTATCTCAAAATGCTCTGTGGGGTGAAGACTCAGGGCACACAGCAGGGCAGACAGAGACAACCAACACTGAAGCCAGCCAGAAAAGGGCAAATTGCAAGCCTTTGTGTGGAGTAAGGATGTGCTATCAGCAATGAGAAGGTTTCTTGTCAGCCTGAAGATGATGGAGGGAAAGAAAGCTTGCTAAGAACCCAGAGGAACATCCTAGAATTAATTAAACTGAGAAGACACTGAAAGTCATGGGATTCATAGGAAAGGACACAGAAAAGGACCACCACACAATCACACAGTAAACAAAGAGTAATTTTTGGTTTGGATACTCTTATTTCACCTGTCTTAGCAGATCTGAATTTTCTATCTCTTAACAGCCACCTTATTCTAGCTTATTAGTTCGTACTCTAATACACTGAGCTCTAAAGACTGGGAACTGTTTGATGTCTTTTGTTATGCTCACTTCAAAGGGAAAGGTGGGGGTAGTTCTACAAGGCTCTGCGCAACTCAAGGTCCCATCACAGGGAGAAAAGAAGCAGCTAGGCAGATGTTAATACTGGATGCATTTTTGATGCATCAGAGCTAACAGGTTCAGTTCTTCAGCTGGAGAAAGGCAAAAAGAATAAGTAAAAAGAAAAGCTAATCCCATCCCTTGTAAATTGGAGCATAAGTCCTGCAGTACCTTGAACAAAAAGAACTTGAAAGACCAAGAAACAGTAATGGTACAACAGCTTTATTCAAGCTATTAAAGAGAGGATTTCTTTTCTATTCAGTCATTTACATGTAACTTTTAGATGAGTGCCGTGAGTAGCAACATAGGAAGAGTCATTCAAATAATAGTTAAAAAAAACTTCTTATAGATGAGAGACGCGTAAGTAAAATGCAGGGTTCAGCATCTAGGCTGGGGTAACCTGCACTATCAGTATAGGCTGGGAGAGGGTTTACTGGAGAGCACTCCTGTGGAAAGGGACTTGGGAGTGCTGGTGGATGAAAAACTGGACATGAGCCACCACTGTGTAATCACAGCCCAGAAGGCCAATCACATCCTGGGCTGCATCAAAAGAACTGTGGCCAGCAGATCACGAGAGGCAATTCTGCCCCTCTACTCTGCCCTGGTAAGACCTCACCTGGAGTACTGTGTGCAGCTCTGGAGCCCTCAGCACAAAAAGGATGTAGACATACTGGAGCAAGTCCAGAGGAAGGCCACCAAAATGATCAGGTGATTGGAGCAGCTCTCATATGAAAACAGGCTGAGGGAGTTGGGGCTGTTCAGCATGGAGAAAAGGAAGCTCCAGGGGGATCTTATAGTGACCTTCCAGTACCTGAAAGGAGGCCTACATGAAGGTGAGGGAAAGTCTATTCAAAAGGGTTTGTAATGATAGGATAAGGAGTGATGGTTTTAAACTAGGAAAGAATAGATTTAGACTCAATATTAGAAAAAAATTCGTTAATATAAGAGTAATAGATCATTGGAATGGACTGCTTAGAGAGGTAGAGGAGGCCCTAACCCTGGAGTCGTTCAATGTCAGGCTTGATAGGGTCCTGGACAACCTGACCTAGATAGAGATGTCCCTATTTGTGTAGGGAGGTTGGACCAGATGACATCTAGATGTCCCTTCAAGCCTAAAACATTCTGTGATTCTATGAAAATACTGCAAGATTTGTCTTTATATACTTATGCCAGACAGATGCAAGCTCCACAGCAATTGACTTTCCCTAGGTTGCTGGATACAGTAGCCTTGAGAAATCCCATCTTCTCAATTTTTTGAACAGTCCCGTGAATTAGCAGTTGTGAATTAATGTATCTCTCCTTTCTGTCCTTAACTCATAACACACTTTCAGAATACCTTTTTCCAGGAATACCTTCTTCATACATAAAGCACTTTACCCTGCCTTCAGAGGTAGGTATCTATCCCCCCCTTCATTTACTGTATTGTCTCCTTCCTTTTTTTCCCCTCTGACACAGTGGACATCAAGAAACAGTGTTTTAATCTTCTTTTTTGGACTATGTCTGTTATTTCTTTCCCTTCTGCTTCCATTCTACACTGATAAACACAATCTAAAACCTTTATGTCATTGACAGCTATTTTCCATCCTTTCTCCTCTTACAGTACTGAAAATTCAGGACTTTATCCTGCTTCTTACTGCAACATGTACATTCTTACACTTTTTCTTCCTTCCTTTTGTTTCCCACTTCAGTTCTCTTTTGCAAATGAATCTTCCTCGAGAGTGGAAGGATAAAGCAGGCATATAAGCACCTCTGAGGGATAAGAAGCGTACACTTACATACACTTCCAGTCTTCATGCTACACTGTGAACACAGACATGTATCTCTTATCAAAGTGTTTCTAAATTTTCTGGTTGTACAGAATTGTATCTGGATCATCAAAATCTTCTAGATGGGGATCCCTGTGCCCCAACCCTTTAAATATCTCTGATTGCCTCTCCACAGCTCCTCATTCTCTTTGACTGGCTACAGGCCAGTATTACAGGAAAATGCTGTATAATGTGTGATAGAGGTTTCAAATAAAAACATGCAAATCATGCACAATTTGTCTAAATATGCTTATGTAGGCCAGATGCAATCTGCAGCTGCAGCACAATCCTGTTTATATTCTTGATGACTAGAGTTTACAGTCAAAAAGTTCAGCACTATTCTCAGAACGTAACATGGGCCTCACTATGGCCTCATCAACAATCCCTTCACAGCTTACATAGCTCTCTTGTGTAGAAATAGTAAACAATTTTAAATGAAATACAAATGTTCTGTTTCACAGATCAGTGTACTCTGAGTCAATACGAAATTAACCATGCTTTATTTAGCAGCTATTTACACATATAGTGTAAGAAACAAGAAAATTGTTTCTGGGAGGTAAGGAGCTAAAGAAGGAATTCCTGTCTGCATAGTATTTTCCACACTACACAATTAGCAGCTATAAATCTCCCTCAGAAAAGAGTGCTGCCTCTCTTGGAAGGATCAAGGTGGCACAAGTCAGCTCAGAAAAGTGACATATTGCCCTGGTGATCTGTTAAATATCTATTTAGCTCCATAGTGATACAACTCATTTTTCCAACGTGAAATACGGGATCCCTTCCTTCTAAGTCATATTTTGGGCCATCATTCTCAGAAGACCAATCCTTGATTCACCACTGACCAGATACCTGGAGGGCAGAACATTATACAACCCTTCATATTTTTTCCTCCAATGTGATGCCACTCTGACCTCATCCTCCTGGAGTTTCAGGCAGCTCTTTAACATTATTTCTTGTCACAGATTTTCCTTATAGGCTATAATAAATCTTACATTTCCTTCTAGTCCCACTCTGCCATCCACAGGCTTCCCTAAAACTAATTTTGCTGTGGTCTGCTTCTCCAAATATGTATATTTTAAAGAAGCAGTAGCCTTTGTTTCCTCTTGAGTCACACCACTCACTGCTCTTCATATCCATATTTAAATTCAACTGAAGCCATTTAAAATAGTCAGGAGAATGTTTAGTATGCTTGCGTAAGGCATGGAATAATTCAGGTTTCTTTTAAATGTCTCATCATTATATACTAAGGTAGCGTTATAAAATCCAATCAAAAACTACTGCATCTAGGTTTCCTTAATTATTTATTTTAATTGTGTGTGTAAGAAAATAAATCAGGAAGCTAAACCTTTGCAGTGCAGTTCAGAAGAAAGGTCTCTGCAAACAGTGGTTGAGTACACTCTGACATGATCAATGACTTTAAGTAACTGTGTGATATTCAGTGGAAGAAAAAGATACACTGAACACAAGATCAAGAAACAAGGGATTTGATTCCTCCTATGGTCTAAATACATGAAGAAATTCTAGGCATCATTTTGCTGATTGGGGCAATTTTCCTCCTTTTGCAACATCAGATGGAATAAAACAGCAAAGCAAAGTATGTAACACTTAATTACAATTTCCTAACTTTGGAGATGCTTAGGAAATAAAAATCAAAGTAACTATTTAATCAATCAAGTTGTGAGATTAGTACTTTAGGACTTTTGTGTGACAAAAGAAAATCAATTGGATGCCTAGAAAGTTTTGAAATATACCTTTTTTTTTTTTCTGAAAAACTGTACATTCATAACAGATATGGACAAGACTGGCAGATATGTTTCATTTGAAGTTCTGAATGAAAAGCCTCATTAAAATCTTAAAGATTCTGTTCCTGATAGATCAGGAATTATCATCTAGAAATTAATTCCTATTAAAGAAAAGCTATAATTTTGCGTTTACAGAAAGACTACTTACAGTGTCATGTGCACCATCTGTGACAGCTTATTTCTACACTACAGGAAGGAACCAGGAGAGTAAACTGAAGAACATTTTTTTCAAAATGAAAAATTAAAATGGCCAAGTAGGGTATCTATTGCATATTATGAAGGCATATTTGACTGCATTTCTATACTGATCAAATCATAAAGACAAAATACATGTTTGGATGAACCAACTTTCACTTCTGACATTCACTCAGTATTAAAGCATAATGCCACATATCATACTATACACATGGAGAGCAGGAGGCAAGGGAAAACTTGTTAAGGTAGTACTGCATGACATGTTGCAATAAAAAAGGTGTTGGGCAGTATACATGCTAAGACCAACTCTAGTATACTCTCTTCATTAAAACTGGGTCATTGTCAAAAAAATGCTGATGTTAGGATTTGTTGTCATGAAAAATAAGAGCAACACTGCCAGAATGTGCAAGTCATAATAGACTAGGCACATAGAAAATCTTATGAATGATGGTAGCTTTTGAAGCTCACTGTAATGTTACTAGATATGCCCTCTAACTGATGCTATATTTAGTATCAGTTAAACTTCCTTGGCATCAAACCTGCTGGTTCTCATAAACTAGAAAGCAGAGGTGTTTTAAGTTCAACAGAGCATGCTGGTGCTAAGATTCAGCAGCTCTGCTGATTTCCTGTAAGGTTGTAGGGTGGACAAAAAAATCTCAAAATATGGTCAAAATTCTGTATGACCATTAGGTGAATTTCTCCGTGATTCTTACAATTTGAACATGTAATATATGTACACCTAAGAAATAACATCAGTGGAATCCAGTATTCTAATTTATAATTACTTTCATGAATAAAAAACCAACATATTGACAGATGTAAAAAACAAACCAAGGTGATTAGTTGTCTACAAGGATGATGCTTGTTATAAACATACAGCTTAAAAACTGATAGAGGGAGGAATTTATAAGATTTCTCTAATCTTAAAGCTATAAGTAAAACATAAATTTAAATTAAAAAAAAAAAAGTTCTACCTAGAAATAGAATTTGGAATAAAGATGTCTGATAAATCTGGTTCACTTTCATTTCTTTAATTCACGGTAAAAATCTAGTCCCTCTCCGTTTATTTTGTCCCTGTACAAAACCTCCAGGATCTTATAATCTCCATAAAGTAAACACAACAAAAAGCAAACTGCAGTTTACTAGATAACATTGTGGAAAGAGACAAGCAAGGGACAGCATGTATCTGCTACTTCAGCTTTGTATCTGTCCTGTAACTCTGTCATGAATGATGCTCCAGGTCAAGAGAAACATCTTGATGGATCTCAGATCTGCGTCCTGTCTTTTCTCACCTTGCCTCTTTTATCACACTGCTAATATCCAATGCAATTCATGCCTGTGAACTGAAACTCCCACATAATTTAAATAATCAACAATATCTTATCTGCAGGCTGTTTGTGATCATAAATGTAATAAAGCATTATAGGTATTAATACATCAACGCATCTTGGCCACTTCACTAAGATTCCAGAGAAAAATTTTTAAAATATCATCTGTTCCTCTCACTGCTAATGTTTGGAGAACAGCTTCTTTCTATTAAAAAAAAAAAAAAAAAAAAAAAAAAGTTATCATATGATCCAAAGTCTAAAAGGGATGAAATAAGGTAAAATTATTTTGAATATGGAATTTCTGGCACAGTTTTTATCTTCTTCTATTCCACTGGAAAGAAAGTCAAGAGTATATTATCTCCAAACAGAATATCTATATTTCTGTAGGCAGTGTCAAGGGCACTAAAAGCTGAGATTTAGTTGTTTAAGGATTTGTAATGGGTTTTGTGGGTGGTTCAGCCTCTACAGGACTTTTTTGTGTGTGTCCATCTTCATTTCCAGAAGCAACAAAAATTTAATCTACGATGGACAGAAAGGCAGGAGGCTTCAAGGTGGTAGTTCCTTAGCCCTGTGTTTTATCTAAGGCAGGTAATGCGAAAGGACAGTAAAAGATGAGGAAATGAGCACAATGTTTTTTAAACATCAATTTCTAAAATAAAGAAAGGAGAACAGAGAAAGTTCTTGGTTCCATTGCGACGTGGGCATAGAAACTTAGCAGAGGTTTTGTCTGTGGCTCCTTGCAACACTGATTCTCAGAGAGCAGGCAACAGAAACTGCTTTTGTGAAATCAAGGGAGGTGCACAAGCCGGTGATCTAAAGCTGCCTCAGGCTCGTCATAGACATCCATAAAGCCCATCAGATAATGTTACCAGCTAACTTCAAGGCTGTCTGCAATACAGTTGCAATACGGTTGGTAAGAACTACTGGTAAAAGCTTTATTAATTGCTTTAAAGTCCACACTGGGATGTGTATTATGCTGATTGCATCGCTACTATTAACCAGACCAAGGGATGCCTATGCTGCACTATAACCAGAACTTTTAGCACAACACAGGTAGCAAAAGGCCTTGGCCTCTTGGCTGAATGATTTTGTCAAGACAGAAGACAAATTCTTGTAGTTTCTGTTGTACAGAAAACTTTGAAAATTGGTCAAGTGAGAAAAAAGAAACATAAAGAAAATGAGTAATGAAATCAAACCAAAAGCTGAAAATAAAAAAAAAGGTATTGATATACAACAATGTCAGAGTTTTAGTAAGTTATTCAAAACAGAAGTAAAGCCTGCGAGGCAAAGAACTGGAAGTAGCACAATCTATGTGCTGTTACTAACTACAATACCCTTCTGGCATGTCAACTTACACCATCTATGTTCTTTTCTGCCCTGGCATGGGAAAAGCACATTTGAAAAGGATTATATATTCACAATAATGTATACTGCCATGTTAACACAGTTGAAAAGTCTGATACCTACCATATACATCTGCACAACCAGAGTCCAGATCTCAGATTTTACCCTAAGATATACATACCTTTCATTTGAAGGTACAGATCACCTAAACCTGTGCGTGCATAGTGCTACCAGCACACAAAATGCATGCTGCACTACACAGTGCCAAAAAATGGGGGCTTAACCCAGAAGTTGTCTCAGAGTAGGCCTAACACAAACTGATAGAACTGGATTTCTTGCAAAAAGCAATTATGGCTGCCGTTTTCTCACAAAACCCAGAGGCCTCCCTTATTATGTTATAGCCTGGAGATTAAGTTACATTCATCCAAGAAGTGAGAGACTGAGCTTGAACTCCTTCTTTTGCCAGAGGCAATGCAAATCTACATTACTGGCTACAGAGAAGTTAGAGTAAAAAACATTACTTTGCAAAAGGGATGATCATTTATTAAATCACTCTAACTTGATCAAATTCATCACATCCTCAATGTCCATCAACAAAATTGCAATGGCATGCTTAGCAGTGTACTTAACATAATGTGAACGTGTTTTACTGCTTCTGCACAATATAATTTCTCATTCTGTCCTCACACAGAGCTTTGAGTAAATAGTCAGCATTTTGGAAGACTAGGCTGGAAAATAAGAATTTATTGAAAAACACGTCAGGAAGACTCAATCTATCCATAAATAATTTCAGCTAGTTTTGCACCGCTATGCTGTCCATAAGTACATAAATGCAAAAATGTGCACTCATCTGTTTTATCAAAACTTTTTTTTTTTTTAAAACAAAAAGGGATACAGAGAAGAAAAAAATAGAAGAAAATAAACCAAGAAAGGATGTCCAAGGCTGACTATATTTTCACTAAGACATCATTAATGTTCATTAAATGTATGCTGGGGCTAGCAGAAATGTCTTAGCTGGTTTCTGATGAACCAAGACTGAGAACTTATCTAGCCAGTCATTGCCAGTGGCCAGAACCAAAAGCAGGGAAGAAAATAAAGAGATAACATTAAGCAGGAAAACAATATGATGAAGTGTCCTTAAGATTGATATTTTAACCTTTTATTAATAAAACAAAGAAACTTGACACAATATGATTTTTAACTCCACTAAAATCTGTGGCAAAAAGCAGTGCCTCACAAAGTCACTAAAATACTGATTGCTGCATGATGGGGAGATATACCTGTGAAGTACCACTCTATATTGGGCTCATTTCTTCTACTTCTTGTTGGAAGCCTATTACTGTATACACCAGGTACAGAATATTAGTCTAGACAGACATTTCATCTGCTCTGCTACAGAATTTGTTTTGGGTTATTTCATAATATTTTAATTTTGTTAAGAGAAGACATATATATTGATTGGTTTTGTCAGAAGTTGTACAGTTTTCACTGACAGACAATGAACTTCTCTTACTAGTGAAACCCAATGGCACAAGGGTTTTATGTAAGAAATGTGAATGATGGTATATATGTATGAAATGATACTCCGTTGGTATTAACAACATTTTTTTCTTCATATATGAATGACATATAGCAACAAAAGAAAATTTAGGCAGATATATAATGCAAGTCAGATTATGGCCCACAGTGTTGAGGTTTTGTGTCTCCAAATAGCGTGAATAGAACAACGCTTGTAAGAGCCACCTAATATGGATTCATTAATCATATCTAATTTTTATCAGTTTCTCTTAAAATTTTAGTTAAGTGTGTCACAGGAAAGGAAGGAAGATTTCAGTGACATAAGATTTGAACTGTGGGTTTGTTTGTTTTTCTTTTTCTCCTGAAAATCATTAGACCTGATGAACCTGAAAAAAATTGTGCCTAAAAGTGATTTTAGGCTTGCTAACACCTGTCATTGCCAGGAAGAAAGAATCAAAGAGCTACTAAGTTGAAGATCATTTAAAAATAGAAACCAAAAAAATTAAAAAGAGCCCACAAACCAACAACAAAACCCAGAAGCAGATAGACAAGGAGACTATTGATATGAAAAACAAATACTTTCTGAATAACTATTACAACAACATAAAAAGTGTTATGATGCAAGATATGAAACTATATTGATAACTACATATCTTTATTGAAAATCATGCTATTTAATATAAGATAACAACATAAGGCTAAGCCCATGTCACTGTACTGTCCCCATATGCTACCCACCTTGGAGCTGTACTTTGATACTGACAGGGGGATCTTAAACCATTCCCCACATCCTACACGTCATGAAACTCCCTGTGATATATTACACAGGGTAATATATTTCCCACCTAACTCTTAGCTCCCTAGAAGGGAACATCCTGAGCCCTAATTACTTCATGTTTGTCCAAACCTCTGAGCCCACTAGGGTAGGGGGTCAGGGTGGTGGGGCAGTGAGATGCTCCCGGGGCACGGCTCTGTTGCTGGACAGTTCCCACAGCTTCGCCAGCCACGGCACGGCCAGGAGCACAGAAAGATTTGCTGTCAGAGGAACTTCCACAGCCAGCAGCAGTACCCAGCCTTTTTGCCATTCCACTTCTTGTATGCAATCTATTCTAGATAATGCATAGATATGGTGTTGTTCTTTTCCTTATTTAAAAGAAAATTAAAAAAAAAAACACTTGATCTTTATCCACTTCTGCAGGACAGGAAGGAAGCACACAGCAGTTCATAAAAACTGATAATGCAAATGGAAGTGCACTACCAACAGGCAACATCTGGATCTTCCTTCAAGCTTATTTTTGATAAAAAATACTATTATGTAAGCGAGGTATGATCTCTATATCTGTTATTTGATAGTTTTCTAAGCTCATTGCAAGCAAACAAAGATTTACTACATAATTTTCAAACAGTAAAGAATTTAATTCTGAACTTGCAAGACAGTCTAAAATTACTGACAGTTGTGACTGAGTGAAATATACATTTTAGTGCTTTTCAAACTTAAACTGATGTGTAGTCCTGAAAGAGTCCTGTAAGTCAAATGACAGATGGGAGACATGGAATTGACTGTAAAATCAACATTTCAGTGCAGTTCCAGTAAATGCTAACAACAATATTTTCAGAAAGGTGCACAAACATACATTTACATTCACGGAGAAATTATATATAGGCATTTTAAGGATGCCCTTGTATATTTCAAAACTCTATTAAAAAAACTAGCATCTCATTAAGATTATCTTTACATACTCTTTATTTCAATGCAATCTCAATCCACATGGAAATAGACAGATTGAGATACAAATGGATTTACTAATTTTTTTGTTCATATAAAGCTAAAGTCTGGCAATTAACGTGGAATATTTTAGAGAGTGTCAGAGGATGGAAATGCAGCATTCTAGCACCATGTTATTCAACTTGCCAGTGTATAGCTCAGTGAAAAACAGTCTAAGCAGTACATTCCTCTAAAATCCTTTTTCTTAAGCCTAAACTCTAGCTTTCCTAATTTGTTTACTAAAATGTTACATTTAAGATTTAAAATTATCTTGGCAACTCCTCTGTTTTGTGTCTTCACTTAAGAAGGTTATTTTTACATATTTTTATCCTGAGAAATACTTGTTATAATCTATCCACATATACTTTAAACTAAATAATCTATGACCTAACAGTTTGTTTTCTAAACTTTCATAAGGAAGAGGACAAATATCCATCATGAGGAATGCAAAGCACTCCCTCACAAGACCAAAGCAACAGTGCATGAAATTGAACTCAAAAAGAGCCTCCATTCTGTGTGACTTCTTGGCTGACACAATTTAGATATTTATAGCTTTACGAATATGCCACTGGAAAAGAACTTGAAGCTTTTTCTAGCCAGGAAGGATTAATGAACATGTGCACCTGGTAATTACAGCACTCCATCTTTCTCAAAGCCCTCACACTGCCTCAATGGCAGAAACTGTAATGAAAAACCATTGAAAATATCAATCTGCAATTCCACAAGTCATTTATATATTAAAATGTATAATCTCTTTTCATACTTTCTATGAACTATGCTAACAGTGGTATACAAAAAAAATCAAACACAGATATTGTCTGCTTCATGTTGTTACCTGGCATGCCTCATTTAAAAATGTAAAACTCATCTGATACGAATTCAGGCTCTAACTTACTCTAGTCTCAAATTAGAACATGCATGGGAATGACTGTCAAATACTTCCTTAAGTAACAGCAGAAAGAAATATCAGCCTGGGGTAGCAGATGCAATGCTAAGAAAACATAAATTCCACAATACACCGCAAAAGAAAACTTTACTAGACAATAAATATTTAAAGAGTTGGGGAAAAAAACATTCTGTACTTTTTTTTTTTAAAAAAGATTTTCAGGTGGAAACTTCTTAAGAAGTATGCGTGCTATCACAAACATCTGCCTAATATGCACAATACTAGAAATCTACAGGAGTGGGGGTGCTGTTTGTTAAAACACTACCTACTTTAACTTGAAAAACACTGTGCACTTCACACTGGATTTTGCAACGAAAAACTACTGAAAAAATACTTGGAAAATATTGCAAAACACAAAATCTACTTTATGATCAAAGTAGTAAAAATTCAAATAGTCTGTGAGCATCAATATTAGAATTATCTTGTGTTATTCTGGCATCTGATACAACATTAGCCTGAGGCAGACAGATACATAAATGGATGAAGCAGACCACCCAAAAGTAAGAACAGCATTACTAATACAGGTTATTTTAAGCAAAAAGCCTGAACTGCTTTACAAGTGAAATTGAATTTCTAAATACATTTTAGTGAAGCACTTACCTATTATATTTGACTGTAAATACAATTATAACCTAAACGCATAAACAACCATATGGTTCTAAAAGTAGTTTTTTAAAAGATATTTTAGCACACTACAACATTTGAGCATTTAAAAATGGCCTTTTATTGTTAAAACATACTGTTACTTGGTGGATTATAGAAAAAAAAAAGACTCCCATAGAGATAAGTGTGCATGAAATGCTCTCTCCAGAGTATTCAACCAAACTGACTGCAACAAGGAGACTTCAAAAAGCAGCACGAGAAGAGATGTTCAAAGCACCTTGCAGCTTTGGGCTGCTGGCCTCTACTGCTGTTTTTAATACAGTTAGGTTTAACTTGGGAGCGGATAAATAATTGACAGAGATATTTTCTGAAAGCTTTGATCACCACACCGTTTGTCACAAGCTCTGAAGTAGTCATTTCGATAACACTTAATCTGGGGCTTCTCTTTTTAAGTACAAAAGCATCCCCTCCCACCTATTGCTCACAGACTCCTGCATCAGAATAGGAGACTTAAGATGCAGCCTGCACAGCACTAACACACCACGCTCTCCCAGCAGCAGATTCCTTCTCCAGCACGCCTGTCTTTGCTTCCTTACCTTTAAAAGGCTGTCCAAAACCTGCTAAGTTCCCCCAGACGATTTTAGTTCAGAGCATCCAGCAGTGCATCCGCACAAAGCTTTGCCATTGCGAGTGTGAAGAGAAAGAGCTGCTGGGATGCTGAATGGCACATCAGCCAACTTTGTGTGTATCCGCGGCTCCCTGAAAAAGCTGGACTGAAATTCGCCTCGCTTGCGGATTGGATTCTACAGCACAGTAACTGTCAGAGAGAGCAAGGATTAAAACGGGAACAAGGGGGAGGGGGTGTGGTGTATGTGCCTGAGAAGAGAGAAAGGAAGAATCCTGCCGGATTGGATAAGCCTTGCCTGTGAAATGCAAGGTGCTTTCAGAGTCCAAAAAATACTTGTGAAACTACTCTTCTGTAATGTTTTGATTGCACTGTGTACCTTAGGAGGCCACCAGTTTAACAGCTGATATGGCAATACAGAATGTGTTCACTATTCACATTACTAATTTATTATGGACCGACATGAGCATTTCAGGCTTCATGTTAAAACCACATAAAGAACATTCAATATGTGAATAAAAATAATTTTAGATCCAGTTAGTCTTGAAATTTACTAATTTTCTCTGGATTATTTTTGTGCTAGTCTACTAATTAAATATTAAAAAAATGTTTCCTTTCTTCCCTGTTACACACAGATGTTGATGTTTCCATATAATTGTGTACACTGTTTCACCTGCTTTACTAATCAAGTCCTTCTAGAAAGTCTACCTATAACACCAAGTCCTGAATTTACACATTTCATACTGCCTCCAGTCTAAAATGAATCAGTTTATTGAGACACTATTGGGCACATTGCACCATGATAAGGCTTTAAATAGTCTTCAGCAGAATACTGCTTGGACTATTCTGACAAATCTGTCTAAAATGGAACATTTTTGTCTGTTATAGCTAGTGTTGTACCCATGATTTACATTATAAAGTTTAATTTATGTTTCTAGTAAGATCAGAATTTTTTTTTCTGCAAATTTGGCTCTTGTCATTTTAAGAATAATGTTGAAGAATGTTGCTTTTTCATATATTCTTTCACAAACCATAGTAGTGTACAAATTGATTTCCACTTGCTGACAATGAAAAATACCATTTTCCAGTGGCTCTACTGTTTGGCACTGGCACAGAAATTTGAGGGTAGAAGCAGAAGTAAAAGTGCCAGGAAGATAAGAGGCCAGATGTACCACAGAGGTGATGACCTCATTTGGCAAAGAGTGCACCTTGGATATATAGCACAAATAGCACAGTTTATTTCAAGCAGTACTTATTTTTAGTGAGGTTGGTTGAGGAGGAATGCTGCTATCACCTCCAAGGTCTCAGACTCCATTAACAGAAGACACATAATACGGGACAAGCAGGAAAAAGGACCACAGAAGTAAAAAGAATGGCAGCTTTCACAATTATCTACTCAGGGTGGTTTTGTTTTTATATAGCACAAATAGCACAGTTTATTTCAAGCAGTACTTATTTTTAGTGAGGTTGGTTGAGGAGGAATGCTGCTATCACCTCCAAGGTCTCAGACTCCATTAACAGAAGACACATAATACGGGACAAGCAGGAAAAAGGACCACAGAAGTAAAAAGAATGGCAGCTTTCACAATTATCTACTCAGGGTGGTTTTGTTTTTTTTTTGCTTTTCTTTCCCCCCCCCCCCAACATTGTATCTGCCCAAATGATAAGGAGTTCACATTCCAAATTTCATTGTCAATTATGAGGCGTTAAATTGGCCTGTATAGGTTTTTGGCTCCTATTGACCTCATCAAACAGCTGTGATTTCTAAGCAATCAGTCTCTAATGAGTTTAGAAACAATAAACAGAAGTTAAAATGCCATAGGTATTTCATTTATCTTAAAAAAAAAAAAAAAAAGAACTCTCTTAAGATGTACATCTTGCAAATTTTAAGTTTGGTAAGTACAAAACATTATTTGGTTTTGCATTTTTTTGCTAATGCAATCATCCTCTAGTGACTGAAAAGGAAAAGCAATACTTATGTTCTGCCTCTGTCTTTTTGATATTGTTAGTGCCTTATCAGCACTCAAACACACTTCTGTGAGAATCTCTGGAAAACTAACTAGAATGCTCAAATACTTTAGTTCTGTTTCAGTCTTGTCTCATTTTATTGTCTTAGAATACAAACATGTGTAATGTACTGAAAACTACAGTGCAAATTTTAAAACCAGGTAAAATCTGTGAACCTAATGAAAGGAACTTCTCAAAGACATAGACAAAATGAGCAATGAAGCTATTAACTGCAGGGAAAAGATATTGCTATACACCCTTCATAACTAGATATCTTTAAAGCTTATAGTATTAACAGAACACTTTTTTTTAAAGAAGCAAATTTTTGTCTGTGCTAGTTAATGTTTGTTAAGAATACCAAAATACAAACCAATATTACTATATTAAATACTTACATATATTAACTGAAGATTAGAATACAAGCATATTGAAAATGTTGTGAACAGACGATAATTCTCAGCTTCAAGCTCAGTGATTAAAGTACTTGGCATTTAAAGGATACTAGTCCATCATCTTTCCTGTGCTCAAAACCCACGGAAAGCAAAACAGTCCAAGACTTTAAATGGTTTGTTTGTCTTTGTTTGATGATTCTATGTAACCAGGAATCCAGATAACCTCTTGGGAAATAATTTATGTAGCTGTCATAGTATAGCAGAACTATTTCAGGATTCATACTGCACATACATTTCTTGACTAATCATGTGCACTTAGCAGTACATTTTGTGTTCTATGCAGAAATATTGCATACATATAATAAGCATGCACTCGTAGTTTCATTTGACTGTAGTATACAAGGACCAAATGTAAAGCAACTTCGTTGCAAAAACATTCACACATCACAATTTTGCTTTATGCCATATCCTAAAATCGTTTTACTGTCATCCCTGACATCTTGCAGCTTTTCAGCAGAGGATAAAAGCTAACACATCCTCAATTCCCCAATCAAACACAGTTCTTTAAGAAAGCCAGAGAACAAGACCGTGGGGGGAAAAAAATGACCCTGTTGATTGAATCTATCGGAGAGTTACACAGAGGCGAAATAGTTTTTAAGTTATCTAAGCTTAAGTGTATGGAGAACATATTCTTTGACTTAGCAAATGAATAAGAATTCAACAAAGACATAGATATGTTTGCAGTGAGCTCTACTACAACATCCAGGCAGCTGCATGTTTAAACAAATGTAGGTAATCTGCAGCAAATTCTAGTTCATGTAGAAGACTAGAATTCTATGAATTTCATCCATCTGAATGTGAAAAAAAAGCATACATCACTGTAGAAGGTCCATATCAGAGAGCTTTGTGGCCAGCCAAACCCCATAAAGAGTCTCCTCGTTGTGCTCAGACCTTCATTTAAAATAACTCTGTAATGAATGTACAACTAATCTTGCCCTGATTACTGACACTTCTGTTTATGACCACACTGGAGACTATACTTTGCACATCAGCACAAGTCTGTAGTAGCCAAAGGCAGAAGAATTCATGAAAACTTTAGGGGAA
>NW_008592840.1:97064-146183 GCF_000691845.1 Merops nubicus | reverse complement strand
AAGAGTGGCTTAAGTGCTGGTGAATGTTACTAAATGAGACTGACATATCTATCAGCTTTGAAAATTATGATTCACTGTCCTGCTGATCTTGATATTTTTTGATCAGACAAGTATCATAACAGAAATGCAGAAGAAAACCAAGTTCAGTGGCATTAAAATGTGTGTGTCTCAAAGACAGCATTCATTCTTTGCAAAACCAGCACAGAGGTATAAGGCAGACAGAAGGGGTGCGTTATAGGTTATTTGCAGGTGGTATTAAGACTTCACAAGTAGAGGAGACAGATGGGTAGATGATCCACAAAAGGCTTCTTCCTATTACTAATTGTCTATTCTTACTGCTAAAAATACTAGCATTTGGGCTTTAATGCACAGTTATTATTTCACTTGGACAAAGATTCCTGAAAACAGAAATTATACAAAGGATGCAGTCACACTTGAGGCTGGCATAGTTTACAGGCTACTGTGGCATGCAGGACAGCAGGAACTGCAATATTACCACAGAGAGTTGTAGATTTGTGTTATTCTTCATCTGTTTAGAACTTAAATCCGTGTTTTCTACTTTCCGTGTTTGTGACAAAAATTCTGGTGTTAGCTCAGTTAAGGACAAAGGCCTTGCTGCTGCAGTAGACAAGCAAGTATTGCAAGTACTACAAGGACACAAGCAGGAATGAAAAAAATAAATTAAGAATGAACAAATAAAAAGGATAACCTTCAGTTAGCCCTGGAAAAGTGAACACTCCTACACAGGAGCGGTTCCTGTCCAGCACTGTGTAAAGCACACACCCACAGGAGATAGTAATCCTTCCTCCCTCCATCCTTGCTTCCATCCCTCCCTCCCAAACTGAGGAGGCAAACTCTCTTTTATTTGCTACTTTACAGATCTGTTATCTACTGGGAAGTAGATATTTGCAGCTTCCAGCTAATAGGCAAGAACAGATGTTACAACCCATTCCAGGCTTTCCTTGATAGTGAGGGTTTTTCTGAACCTCAAGCAGGAGGTGGTATAAAGGAGCAAGACTTACTACGAAGTCCTGATTTTCTTACCTCCACCTAGCATTTTCACGTTCATTCTAAGTGACTTTTCTGTGGAGGAATGTCAACACTCTCAACCTTAGGCTTTGTATATCACCCTTCAGCCCTACCTCCACTTTTACCAGCTGTATCAGATCATCCAGATGAGCTTAGACCCTCAGTAGATAGATACCATAACAAAAAAATATGTACTTAAAATTAGATGGACTTGTGCTTTGTATCATTTGTCCAGCAACATTCCATGGTTTCACTATGCTGTATGTCCCGAGGTTTGAAATCCTTGCATATATGATTTTATAATAGGTGAGATAATCCTCAGGTTTGCATGCAGCTGAAATAAAGCCAAAGATTCAAAAACTGTCATGGGTGAACTCTCTTGTTAAGTTATTCACTGAAAAGTCTCTTTTGTTTTGTTGATCTTACCTTTCATTTCTCTTTCTAAATAGCAAGGTTTTAAGTAAGCTAATTTTTGCTACTGCCAGGGATGCTGGCTTAGATTACAGATGCCTATTTTCTTAAAAGTTATATTAAGAAGATTATATTAAGGTATAGTAGTATGAGTTACCAATTCTAAGTTATTAGCAAAGTCTCTAAAGGGATATACATGTAAGAAATTCCTGAATAAACTAATAACAACAAAGCTGAACACAGAGATGAGTGGAAACTTCTCTGCCACCTGTAACAGAAAATATGGCCTGTAACTGCTGCAGCACCTGCTGTGCTATCAGCACTGTAGATCTCTCTGCCACTATACTGCCTATTTCTTTTGATATGACTGCTAGCCCCTGGCTTCAACTCTTGGCACCTGCACAGATTACTCCTAGACATGACAGTGAGTTTATTTATCTCAAAATTTTGCTTTGACTAATGCATCTGAAAAATAATACGGTCATATCGTATAGAGTTTCTTCTTTCCAGGCAAATTAATAAATCTGCCAACAGCCTGTGTATGGAGTACTAGAGACTGCACAGGGCACAGGGGTGCTCTAGCCATGTTCTCTCTGTGTTGATATCACCAGTGTTGATCACCTGCCTTTATTGCCTGATCAAGTGAAGGTTCACCTGACAGACATTTGTTAGGAAGGAGGAGTGAACACAGAATTCTCATCCTGTAGGTCACATCATCACATCTCATTCAACTGGACTGGGCATGGCCACACAAGGACATCAGATACAATATTTTGAATCTGAATGCATTTTTAGAGGAGGATTTATTATGACAGTAATTTACCATGACAATAATTGCTTTATTCTTATCATCCAACAAACATCAAAAAGCTTCATTTTTATCTCCAAATTATAATTTTCGTTATTTTAGTTGAGAGAAAAAATGTCAGTAATTGTTTTACTGCTTAGTATTTTTATTATAATATAATATTGAAGAATATTACAAAGTGCATTTTAAGAAGGTTGTCAGCTACATTAAGCACCCTGAATAGTTCCAGGTGCTCTAGTATACAAATTTATGTATATAATCTTACCACTGAAAAGCACATTTTAAAACTAATATTTGATTTTGCTCCTTCTGCACGTCTTGTGGTTTCACGCAAGATGAAATTTAGCATGAGAAATTGTTCTGTGATGAAATAGAGCATCACTCAAAGTGTGCACACCAGTTAGAAAGATGAAATTATTCCACTTCAGAGAAATGCATGTTCTATTTAGACTTGTATTTTATCACACTGGGCTTGGATCTTAAATATTCATTTTGATTATGTATTATTTCACTGATTTATTCCCTCATTAATTCACTCCGATAGTAATGTGATCAACTTCAATGGATATATTTAAGCTGTTACATACATCTTATCTCTTTGTGCTGCACCAAATTCCTCATCAAAATAGTTAATTAAGAAAGAAAATCAAATTTCTCTTAATCTCAAACTAAAGTATATTTTTTTCCTTGAAAAAAATACAACTTAATTATGAAAATGAATCCATGAATTATATGAAGACGTGGTTAATATTAGAACTGAGCATAGTAAATGAAAAGTCGACACAGTATTCATGTTTGATTTAATACATCAAAAGTGAAGCAAGAGTGTGTCTAGAGAGCTCACTGGTCATATCATCTGAGAGACGTATAATACCCTAATGAGTGCCGATAAGAAGATAAAATGAGATACATTAGTTTTGCTGCTTAATGACTTGTGAAGTTTGTTTATTGTTTGTATTCATTTTGCTGCCTCAGTTACAAAGGCAGTGTAGTACAAAAGGACTCAGGATCTCAAATTTTTTTCTTTCAATGAGATTTTTTTTTTTTGCTGAGACATAGGGGAGGATCAGCTAGTCTGTTTACTCATGATTTTCAAAGGATCTAATGGAGTTAAGTTCTCTTATCTCAGTGGAATTAATGATATTTAGCCCCTTGCTTTCTCAGATGACTTTGAAAATCCTACATCCATTTCCTGATTATCCATTTATTGAAGAGAACAGAAAATCTATTTATTTGGAATATCCTATATTAAACAAACGTCCATGTAGCTGAAAGATGATGGTGATGTGAATATGATTTAGGAAAGCATGGGGTTAGATTCAGGAATAAAGCAGTGATAATTCAACTGCTTTTTAGGAGAATGTAAGATTGTTTTAAAAAAAAAATCTGCTTTTTTCACTAACAAAAATGAAGACTATAAGGTTTTATCATACAGTAAATACAATGCCATTCAAATCATAGCCAGTTAAATCACTGAAGGTAAATTCTTCCTGGGTTTGTTTGTTTGGTTGGTCTGTTTTTTTATTTTCCTCTTCTGGTTCCTTTCTAACTCACCAGCACCACCAAGAAAACACTAAAAGCAGATACAGATATTCCACAGTTTCAGGAGCAGAAATATCACAGAATCACAGAATGTCAGGGGTTGGAAGGGACCTCTGGAGATCATCGAGTCCAACCTCCCTGCCAGAGCAGGACCATCTAATCTAGGGCAGATCACACTGGAGCACATCCAGATGGGTTTTAAAAGTCTCCAAGGAAGGAGACGCCACACCCTCCCTGGGGAGCCTGTTCCAGTGCTCTGGAACCCTTACAGTGAAGAAGTTCTTCCTCATGTTGAGGTGGAACTTCCTGTGCTCCAGCTTGTGACCGTTGCTCTGTGTCCTATCGCAGGGCATAAGTGAGGAGAGATTGACCCTTTCTTTGTGACACCCAGACCTCATATTTATACATGTTAATTAGATTCCCCCTCAGTCTTCTCTTCTCCAGACTAAAAAGCCCCAGATCTCTCAGCCTCTCCTCATAAGGCAGGCGTTCCAGTCCCCCAGTAATCCTCGTAGCCCTTTGCTGGACTCTTTCCAGTAGATCTCTGTCCCTCTTGAAATGGGGAGCCCAGGACTGGACACAATACTCCAGGTGAGGTCTCACCAGAGCAGAGTAGAGGGGGGGGAGGATCTCCCTTGTTCTGCTGCATACACTTTTCTTAATGCACCCCAGGATCCCATTGGCCCCCCCTGGCCACAAGGGTACACTGCTGTCCCATGGACAACTTGTTGTCCACCAGGACTCCGAGGTCCCTCTCCACAGCGCTGGTCTCTATCAAATGCCTCCTAACCTGTACTGATGCATTTTATTAGTCCTGCCCAGGTGCAGGACTCTGCACTTGTTCTTGTTGAACCTCATGAGATTCCTCTTGGCCCAGCTCTCCAGTCTGTCCAAATCTTGCTCAATGGCTGCACAGCCTTCAGGTCTGTCAGCCAAACCTACCAGGTTTGTGTCATCAGCAAACTTGCTGAGAAGACACTCTATACCATACTTGATGTTGTTAGTGAAGATGTTGAACAGGACTGGACCCAGCACTGATCCCTGGGGGACTCCACTAGCTACAGGTCTCCAGCTGGACTTGGCACCATTGATCACCACACTAGTACTATTGCGTTCTGTTTGTGTCATTGCTGTGGCCACTGTGACAAGCTAGAATATTACAAGGTTAGGTCATCAGTGAAAAATGATATTTAACATCAAAAAGGAAAAATTTGTTAGCCAAAAGACAGACCATATTTAGTAACTCCCATTTCTCTTCCCAGTCTAATAAAACTACATCTTGATGATAGAGAATGCCAGGCATGGCTAACACAAACTACTTTTTAATGACTTGAAAGTTTCTGTGATTGACAACAGTTTAATATCTCAGTTAAAACCCCCCAACACTTCTGCTACAGCATCTACAGCTATTCAACATAGATTTCTTATAGTGTCATGACTATATTTTCATCATGTGTATTTGGAATCTTTGTTGCCTCCTTCTAATGAAATAAACATCAGGCACTTTTTTTTTCTTTTTTAAAATAAAATAAAGAGGATAGTCCAGCAATTTATTAACAAAGACATCTAATTGTTTCGTTATTGCATGCCTATTTTACTTGAAATAGCTTGGCAAGAGATATATATAAAAAAAATAAAATAATTTCTTGTTTTGTTAGTATTAAGAAGGTGAATAAAAATAGATAGCATCTCAATTGAAAAAATTCATTGTTATAGGCTTGAACAGAAATCATAATAGGAATAGAATACTGCCACAGTTTGGCTAGATAATACAGGTGCAGATAATAGACAATTTTATCCATCTTAGAGAAGCTGCAGAAGAGTTATTGAGCTTCTTCAAGGTCAAATATAAACTCAACAGCGTATCGTTTCTACTGCAATGTCAGAAAATGATACATCACGGCCATAAATTTATTAGTGTGAATGAAACCTTACATAGCATTTGCATTTTGAAAGCAATACGGCAACATTAACTCCTTAATCCTCAAAACACCCTAGGAAGATAGTTAAGTACAATAAAGTAGAAGAGATCATGGAAATGTAAAAAGGAGAAAATTAAATTCATAGTTACAGAAAAAGCCTATATAAAACTTGAATTAGATTAAACATTTTCCATGTTTCTCATGTATATGCATTCCATAAGAACACACTGAAAAAAATTACCTTAGATCAAAACAGTAACAGAAGAAACTAGATGGCTATATAAATTCCAAATGTCTTGGGATCAGCTGTTACTGAAAACAACTTCACAGTCTTTTACTTGTAAAAGTAAAGACACCAGTGAAGACCATAAAATTAAATTTAAAATTGACTGATACTCAGCTGAAGATCTCTGTTCTATTAGACCGAGACACTGCTGTTTCCTACCTTTCCTATTATCTTAAGCAGACAGGTTTTTTTAATGAGAGCTAGTTAGGAGGTTTATCCAATACGTCATGAGACATCCCAAAAGATATATTAGAAAAAGCATCTTTCTTGCTCTGATCTGGACAACACAGCTATTTTCTTCTGCCTTAGTTACAACAAGCAGGGGAGGACTAATCATATGGTGTTCCAGATTTATTTCACTTTAATTTTTCTTTGTCCTGGACGATGGGTGCCTCCTATTTTCCTGATGTCTTAGGTAAAATTAACACCAATATATACATATCTTGATTATTCTGCCTTTGGATATTAAGTTACATTACATTTCGATACCTAACGCTACACTACTGACAAATCCTTATTTTCCACTATCCACCTCCAATCCGTCTTTTCCCAGGACAGTAATTGCACGCCTTAAAAACAATTACTTATGCATTTGTTGTCCTAACACAGTTTATTTCATGATAAGTTTTGTAGACAATTCAAAAGTGGGACATCCAAAGTTAATTGAAAATGTAACAATGGGATTTAACAGATCTCTGTATCTGAGACAGTTACCTAAACTCTATAGTCAATAGAAGTAAACAGATACTTCTAGAACACACTGTATCTCATGTTAATGTAGATATTTAAAATACATTAGATGAGTTTTGTCTCAGATACACCTATGACTTTCCATTAACTACAAATCGAGTTCAGAATGATCCCATGTCTACACTGTAGACATGTAAAGTTAAGTGAGATGAATCTCACCTTATGTATCTACATTAAAAAGAAAGAAAATACTCCCTTGCCTTCCATACACTGGAATGGCTTTCCTTTTCATATTTATTTTAAAGATTTCCCATATAAATATTGGTTCAGAGCATTTTAGGGATAGGATTTTTATGTTTTACTCTAACAATTGCATTCGTTGAATTTCAAACACAATCCTTTCCCTGAATATAAATACAAAAGAATTTTAGCTTATAGATATGCTGCACATCAGTATGGTCCCTTAGGATTTTCCATAAAATTTACCGAAAGTCAGTGGAGTTCATGATCTTAAAAAAAAAATAAAAAACCAAAACAACTGAATGCCACAGTCATTTAGAAATTCACTTTTTATATCTTCTTTGGTGTTCACTTCAAATGTGTGATTCACAGGAATATGGCTGTCTTCAGTGGTCTTTGACATCAGAGATAGAGCAATTGAAATAGATGCCACAAAATTTTATGTTGTTTTATTTACAGAATATATCAGTGGATCTCTGTGTATACAGTGAACAAACAATGTATCTTTTATCATTTATGTGGAAATAAAATTGCTTAGAAAAATAAATTTAAAGTAAATAAAAATTAATACTTAATTACAGACATCTATTCAAATACTAAAAGAAAGAAATCTGATCAATATGAAATGTTAGATATATATATCATGAAACAGCAATCAATGGCATCCACCAAAGTAACAATTTTAAAACTGAATCATCAGTACAAGGATCCTACAAAATCAGTAGTCATCTACTAACTGAAGCTACAAAGAAAGTTTTTAACAAACTAAAAAGCAGGTAGAACAGAAAAAAAAATGGATTCATTCACAAAAACTAAAGAACTTTTATACTTTTTCCAAGAGTATCTATTAGGCAAAGCTGATGCAGGCATCCCTTTTATGCAGTGTAGTCACAGTTCAGCAACTCTGCCCTAGTTAGATCAGAACTAGCTCCAATAAGCTAAGTAAGAAGTAATTTGGCTCATGTGATCTATATTCTTTCCTAAAAGGAAAAGTTAAAATACTTGCATGCTGCTTTGATTCTTGCATACCCTTTTCTTGAGCATGTTAATGTCTTTATAGCATAGACTTGAGTTGATCATCTATTCCACCGACAGCAAAGATCTCCTGCAGAAAACTTATGAATTACTTGTTTAAAATGAAGAGCTTCCACCAACCAGAAATAATAAAATGTATTTGCTGACTTCCTACCTAGGGTCCCTGAGGAAAAAAAGAAAATCCAGCTCCAGCCATTCAAGCTGAAACTGGATTTAAGAAGAATAGATTTATAAGAACTAGGCATATCCAAAGAGTCAAAGCTCAGTCAAATGTACCTAACAATTAAACTGAGTGTATTTCTTCATTTCACAACACATTTGTCATTTAATGTCATAGGACTGTTATGCAGGAAAACTATATAAGAATCTTTCTTATCTCCAGGTAGGAAAAAAGCAATTTCCAATTGACAGGGTTAATCTAAGAAAGAATTCCTGGACATAAACTCACTTTTTCCAGTATCTGCCTTATCTGCCTTGTTATTCAAGTCCTAACATTCCACAAACCCAGGAGCTGTATTAAAATTTGCTTTTTTATTTTTTTTTTCTCTCTCAATATATATCTTAATATAAACATTATCTGTGGCAGACAAGGGAATTTTCTTTTTTTTTTTCTTAAGGTCAACACTACTACTTCCATACTGCAGATCTACCTTAGAAATCTGTAAGACCAAATACTAATAACCAAGGCTGGGAAAAAAGAAAAAATAGTAAAAAGAAAAAACATTGCAATACATCTGCCAAGCTCTAAGAATGATTGAATGCAAATGATTGAAGAAAAATTTCTACTGTAAGTATTTCTGGTGAAGTTCTGTTTTGCTTAGCCCTGATTATTTGAAACTAAAATACAAGAGACAGAGGCTGAACCAAAATGAATTATTAATATTTCCTTTATAGGTGACTGCTATGATTATTGCAAAAGAATTCCTGAAACTCTTGCAAAGAACCCTAATGCTATCCCTTCAAAAAATCCATTACTTACTTTCAATATGTATAGCTTCAAATAACTCTCTTGTTCCAAAAGAGAGTCTCTTTGTTCTGCAAAACAGCAGTAATGATAGAACTAGAATTTTTCTAGGAAAACATGGAAAAATAAAATGAAAAGGCAAATACAACAATAGACTTACTCTAATGTTCACGTCCAAAATGGTGGTTTTCTTAACACGTCACTAGCACACTGCAAAATCATGTTTGCCTTTTCATTGAGTCTCAGCTTTATGAAGTGCGAAGGTTTCGAATTACTTTTATTACACCTCAGCATAGTCTCAGCACTCCTGTTTAACTAGCAAACCATTTTCAAAAAGATAAACAATAAGTCTAATCTCCATAGATAAAGCTCCCTATTTTTGTTTGAAAAAAGTCTGTCTTGCCTTTTATCTTCACAGGCCATGTGTTTCTCAAACTGAAAGAGACCACATTTGCATGTACTGACCATAATACTAATTTTTGGAAGTATATGGATGAGTTGCAGGGAGACATGAGAGTTCTTATTTTACTTTTGATACCTTGCTTGGCATCAAGTACTTTCATGCCCAGTGGTACGACAGAGGACCAAGTCTCTCAAAACCCTGGTCATCCTGTGAAGGGTAGATCATGGAGACAGATTCCTAGACAAATTTCTGCCAGATAGAAATAGTATGAGTTGACCTTTCATTTATGAGTGAATAACCAGAAATCTTATGAAAGAAGGCCCAGGTAAAAGGAAAAAATAAAATACAATAAAAGTGGTAAAACTCTGTGTCTACTCCCTGTACATTCAACCACATTCACTCAGAACTGTACCATAACCATCATCTGGGATAATGAAGTAGAAGAGGTAGCAAAGCATGGCAACCACCAACCCAAGGTAAAAAAAAAAAAAATTAGGTATGCTGACATATTGCAGCAACTGGAAACAACAATCCAATAGTTTTGGTAACTTTTGCGTTTGGCAGGGGATTCTTCTGCCTGTAATATCTCACTTAAACTAACATTCATGTCAACTTCAGCTGCTTTGGTTTCTGCTATGGAATATACTTAATGTAATATAAAAATTGTCTTTCCTATAATTTTCCAGTTGCAGAAGATTTTACTTGTTTCTTTCTTGATCTCCACTAAAAGTTCCAGGGATTATATTATCTTGCTACACACAAAAAAAATGTGCATATTTAGGCCCTCCCTCAAAGGTCCATTGTTCTAAGTTTCAGAAATCAACTAGACAGACAGTGATGTGTATGTTGAGACACACAAAAATCCTAGGACAGAGTGAAACATTTTGTTAAGCTTAAGAAATTACTTCTATATCAATATCGTCATCTCTCTAAACTAATAGTTATCTTAACCTTCATTTTTGTCCTTTTCCACCATATTTTCAGCATAATTCAGTGTCACACGACCTTGATTCATATCTGAGTATGCCTCATATAGGTATCATGTGTATCCTGCACAGGTTTAGCTTCCTATTCCATATAGCCCTGTAAACTTTCTTCAAATGATGAATTATGCAAGGTATAAAAAGTGCTACATTCACATATGAAAATTATACTACAATATTGTTCTCCCAGGAGCCATAAACAGATCACAGTCCAGTTTGTGCTATGAAAAAAAGAAATATGAACCTCACTAGGATGTTTAATCACAATATGCTGGCTCTGAATTGAAGATCCATTTTGTATCATGTCCCAGTGGACTAACAAAAATCTGCTTGTTTACAGAAGTTAATTAAAAACTTTTAGTGGGAGAAAAGGATACTGAAGGGTTGCCCAGTTTTCTAACAAGCTTTGCCTTATTCCAGGCAAAAGCCAATGTGCATTGCTATGCTTCATTTTCAAACTGATTCTTCAGAACCATAGTTACTGTTAAATATTATTGTGTGGTCTAAGATTTTTAGGATATACCCTTACAGAACTGGGAGTAATCTTATGCTGCACAGTCTGTGGGCATAATGAAAAGTGTAAATTGAATTCTGACATGGTCTTACTTTTCCATCAGATCTACACTGGTAAATTTACTTAATTGGAAGAGAAAAGCAGTGAAGCCACTAGAAACTTAGTTCCTCAGCACCTAATTTACTTACATGGAATACCATCCAAAAAAAAAAATCTGACAAAATATAATTCACAACATCACTCAATTTAATGAAAAGAGGGTGTTGAGATATTTCCATTGAAAAAAAAAATTAGATGGTATAAAACACAATAAAGAACCGGTAACCTTTCTGTATGTTTTTGGTTTTGTTTTTTTTACTTTTGTGTAAGGTTTGATAAAAAAATTCTGGACCTATATTGTAGTTAAATTAGGACTTTTTTTGACTATATACAACAAGATAATCAGCTAGGAGGCAATGCTATACGCTTCTACAATGACCACACACTTTTTTTTTATTCTGACAATTGGACAATATTTATACACTTTACAGAGGATGACAGATGATTTCTGACTCTCTAGAATGGCATATGGTGTTCTGACAATCATAGTGGATTGCAAATACAAAATGAATGGGAAAAGTTTGCCTCTAAGACAGAGACTGGTCATTATTCTGAATTACTTCAATACTAATCATAAAGTAATAGGAATAATTTTATTTTAAATTATATGCATATAGTTGAAGAGATGCTTTAGAAATAATTCCATTCAGAAAGGAAATGTTCACAACCTCTGTTACTTATTCACATACCATATTTTATGCTGAAATATGCATGTTAGTTACTATTTGCCTAACTGTAGCTGGTATTTGTCCTATCTGTCATTGTTCAAAACCTGGTATATTAGACTTATATCCTCATATATGTGTGGAAACCATTGGTCCATGCTCTCAATGTCAGACAACTGAGATCTGAAGATTTCACTGCTGTAATCACAGAGCTGTGCAAGACTGAATTTGGCTGAATGCACAGGGCATCATTTGCCCTGGCTTTTCCTTGTTGCCAGAAACTTAAAACCTATATTATACATATCAGTAGCAAGCCAAGGGCTTTCATTTCAGTTTCTAATAGTGTGATTTTTCTGTTTTTCTACTTTGTAGACTCTCTTTAAATGCTTTCTTACATGAAATACTTCATAATCATTTTTCTCAACCTTATTATCTGAGAAAACTTACCAGAAGGCTGAGGATAAAAGAGTAGCAAAACCTCAGAGACCTTAAAAAGATTTTAAAAACTTGACATACTTAAAAACAAAGATCTTAAGAACTATATAGTACTGTACAAATTGAACCAAACGTTCCATATAATAATGGCACAATGACAGATTCAAGAGGTATTGAGTTAACTGTAGTAAACAGTCAAAAATGAGAATAGTCAAAATTTCAAGTTTCATACTTATATTTAAACATATATTTTAATGTTTTAATATCAGGGTGTTTTTTATTTTTAGACATTTTTAGCAATTCTGTGCCAAAATTTAAGAAATAGTTACATTATTGCTATATTACTTCATCACTTGCTTAATGTGCCTCATTATTATGAAGCTGTTATGATATGACAGTCTTATAATATTCAAAATCATTACCTACCCCTGTTTATACAGTTTATAAATTTGTACTGTCTTCATGAGATCAAGCAGAGCTAACATTATTAATTTCTGCCATCATGATAAACTGCCTCTGAGGCCAAGGGTCTTCAACAGAAGATTTTCAAGCAACATTATATAATAGCTGCTGATATTAACTTTAAAAATAATTATATGAAACTTGAAGTACTCCTGATAGCATTATGAATAATACAAAGAAAATGTTAGCACATAAAATTAAATAAAGCAGCTAAATTAGGACTCTAAAATTTGAAATAAATCTGAATACCTATCTCTGTCTCTATCACAGAAACTACTGCCAAACCAGAACAGTAAAACAGTTAACAGCTATTGTGAACAATTCTCAGTTCTACAATGCATAATAAAACATGATACAGTAAGTTCTTGCATTGTGCTCATTTTGATTTTAAAGTGCAACTTAGGAAAACTTCCATGCTAAAGCAGAAACTAAAGTTTCTAGTTGTTGGATTTTAACTGTTGCCTTATATCCTGCATCAGATATTACTCATAAGGACACCTCAAAGACACAGCAATAAATTTTACTGTAGTTTGAGCTTTTAGAAAGAGAATTTAAGTTTATACTCAGAGCTTATGACTATTATATTATTTCATGTTTGCATGTTATTATCCTCTTTTTGGAGGAATGTGAACAATTACAGATGTAAGAAATACAGGATAATAAGCACACATGCCTTTTACAAATATTCTGGTCATAGATGAACCTCAGAGAACGCAGCACATCCCATCATAACATAGTTGAAAAACATTTTTTTAATGGAATCATATTCGACACAGCTTCACTTGCTGTCTTTCCATTAACTGTAACTTTCCATTAACTTAGATATTCACAGAATCATAAGCTTCATTAAGCTTATCTTTCGTTTTTCTCCTGCTGCCATGTGTTTAATATAATCAGTCATACTGCCAGAAAGTACATGCTTTATTTTCAGAAATACCAGTATGAGAGTCAAGTAGATTAGGATACTTTTAAAATTTTGCAAATAAGCCAAACAGCCATGAGATAATTACATTTCATTAATGTGATTTTTATTCCTAAATGTGTTATTCTTTCCCCCAGTTGCTAACAGTTTTATTGCAAGTGATCTGACCATACAGGCAGGAAAAAATATATCATCAGTTGCAATGTCTATCTATCAAAATATAAGATATATGTATTTTTTAATCAGTGAGATTGGATTAAGAACAAAAGATTTCTTCAAATATTGTGTTCTTACAATACAACCCTAAGGGTTGTATCTGAAAAAATCATGTCTTTAAAATGCATAAAGTCTGATGAGAGTTGACTAGAAACCAATCAACTGAAAACAAAAAAAACCCACACACACAAAAAACCAAACCAAACCAAAAACAAAACCACAACAACAAACAAACCCAAACATAAACCTGGTAAAAGCATTCAATATTATTACTAGATTAGTTCTTTAATTTCCTAAGGCAAATAGGACTACGACTGCCACCCAGCAATATCCATTGGTGTCAGTACAGCCCTGCCTTTCTCCCTGATTTTTAAATTCATGTCACTTATTCCTTTAGATCTATCACATGAAAATGTGACAAGGAGGCTATTTAATTTTAAAAATAACTTATCTGTTGAAATGAGGGCAGAGCAATATTCCTACCTGCTCCTTTTCACTGCACTGTGCTTACAATTTAATCTCAGTCCAGACTGACATTCCAGTATCAAAATAATGTTAGTATTTATTGATTAGTTCTATCTTTGCTAATTTTAAATTCTTAATGATCTTCTTTTTTTTTCACAAAACTTATGTTGACAGAATTGTTTTTTAACTAAACATTGGATTTACATTGACTGGTCTCCAAGGATTTCAGGAAATCTGTTGGAGCCTGAGAGAACCCAAAATCTGTATACCATCTAATTTTATTTTAAAGTGAATTTAGGGAAAAAAAAAATCAAACATGAATGTACAGTAAAGGTCTTACAGAATTTGAAGATTAGGGGACAGATGACAAATGCAGAAGGCCTGTCACTGGTAAAGAAATATAGATCAGGTAGTAACCAAAGAGAAAACAAAGCAGCATGTGCACCAGTAGAATTGAAAGTACAGTCTAACTCCAGGAATAAAGAATGCAAACCTTGCTCACAGCCTTGAGCACTCTTATAATGGAAAACAACACTTCTGGAAAAGATCTAAAAGCAAGAGAATAGTGGACAGAGAAAAATTTTAAAGAATCAGTTATGCCTAGTGTTTTCATTGTGACATGGACAAAGGAGCTAACAAAATCCTTTGAAAGTGTATAGAGAATTGGGGAGGTTATGCTTCCCCTGCGTTTTGGTCAAATATAGTTGTCACTGAAATTCTTCACCTACAGTACAAGAAAGATATAAAAGATGGAAAAAATCAGGAAGACCATGTACTCTGTAAAATCATTAGATTTAGTCATACACTAAACTCTGGAAAAATCTGATAATTTTTAAGTTAGTTTAATTAAAATGACTGTGACAGATTCAGTGAAAAAAAAAACATGGAAAACTTTAATTCTACTGTTTTCTGTAGCTTTTAAAAATAAACTAGAATTCTCTCACAGAACAACTTGGTAACAGATGTAGTGGCAACAGCATTTCAATTATAAATGAAGTACAAATATCCATGAAAACTGTTAGCTTTCAGTTTAATAACAAATATCTGTTATTATGAAGTATTCAACATATTCTATGGAACTGCCTCTTTCATAGATTTTGGGGATTCTGAGGAAACAAAAAAAAGTTATAATAAATATATTCCTTTTTATATGATTCAGTTTTATACTAAAATGATCAGCAGGTTGACACATTTATTCCTCTAACTTTCTTAAAGCTTACATCAGACCATCATAAAGTCCTTTTTTTACTATTATTGTCCATTATAAAGGAAACAGCAATAGTAATTTTAACAGATCCACAGAATTTTGACATAAAAAACCTCAATGACACAAAAAGCTCTTGGCTATACACTAAAAACTACCTCTATTTGATATTTGACGATTAATAATTTAAGATCTTTCAAACTGTCAAAGTTCCTATGCTCCAAATGCATGTTTTCCTCTAGCAAAAACAACAAGTCATTGGAATTAACTGCTGGATTGCTTTTCTATTATTATTTTTAAAACAAAATGTACACTCTTTGGGTCATTACCTTTCTTTCCTTTTTAAAACACAAAGGAACACATAGATGACAAGTTTATCAACCTAATTTCATTGACTTGATATTTTGGCACAATCTTTGTATTATTTAAATTTACAGATTAACTGGTCATCTTGCAGAGCATTCAGACACAAAAGCACTCTGATGCCTTTCCTTGCTTAGAGCAGGGTAGGAGAAGGGTTTTGAGAATCATCAGTGTCCTGTAACAGGAGTCATTGCTGAAGGCATTACAGTTACAAGAGAGGTAATGAAATAGGGTAGTGATAGTAAATTTAGAAAGTAATAGAACAGGCTTTATTTGAAGCAGCTAAGGATTGCAGTAATACCACAAGGTACCTTCCTAGGTGTAGGAGTTGCTCTGCATCTCTAAATGCTGTAATACTTAGTAGTAGTGTAAGGGCTAGGAAGAGTTAAAAAACCCCACATTGTCAATCATAATAGAGATTGGTGTGTCGTCCAAAAATTGAAACAGTACAAAAATAACTAGTTCCTATATATCCACTATGCTAGAGTACCCCCTTTAATTGAAGTATATGGTTTTGGCAATATTCTAAAATCAAGATGAAGCACAAAATAATTTAAACTAGTCACAGTCAGTATTTTCAGTCTACTCCTAAACTCTGTTCTGTGCTGATCACAACTGCAGTGTTTGAAATCTGTATGATCCTATCTCTGAGCTCTTGAGAGAAAGCCCAGCTAAAACTAAGGTGCCCCTCTGAACCAGATGATGTGCACTTACAAACAAGCACTCCTCGTCCTGAAGCCTTTATAATGTAAGAGGCAACACAGCAATACTTTGTGTTATCAGAGTGGTTCCTCAGATCTCCTCTGCTTTTGTCCGAGAGATACCAAATAGTCATTCAATCACAACGGGTTTTAAAGCGTGCTAAAGATTCTGATAGATTACTTAAAGACAAAAAGCTCCTGAATGGTTTAGCTGAACTCAGAAAGAACCTCCCTCTCTGGAAAGTTAGGTCTGCTAAATCAGATTGCTCTTCTTATTTTTTCCCCCCTTTTTCCTTTTTCTTTTTTTTAAGTTTACCCCAAAGTTTACTTTTGAAGGCACAAGCAAGAGTCTCTCATGCTGTTTTCAGATTCAGATACATTTATAACAAAGTACCCCTAGTTGTGATTTTTTCTTAAAGGCATCAATTTACTGAATCATAGAATCATAGAATCATAGTGGTTGGAAGGGACCTCGAAAGACCATCTAGTCCAACCCCCCTGCCAGAGCAGAGTCACCTAGAGTACATCATACAGGAAGGCGTCCAGGCGGGTTTTGAATGACTCCAGTGAAGGAGACTCCACAACCTCTCTGGGCAGCCTGTTCCAGTGCTCCGTCATCCTCACAGTAAAAAAATTTTTCCTGATATTCACCTTGAACCTCCTATGCTCCAATTTGCACCCATTACCCCTTGTCCTATCACAGGTCAACACTGAAAAAAGCTTAATTCCATCTTCCTGACACTCACCCTTTACATATTTGTAAACATTGATGAGATCACCCCTCAGTCTCCTTTTCTCCAGGCTAAAGAGACTTAGCTCCCTCAGCCTTTCCTCATAAGGGAGATGCCAGCACTAAAAACATCACATAAACACTTAACTAGCAAACACTCCCATTAAACCCACTGATTTACATAAAAACTATGGAACAGAACTTTTCCATTTCAGCTATCAAAAACAACTGTTAAAGGAAAAATGTCTTGTGCAAACTATTTCAGATAGGTGTCATGCAAAAGTATAATGTACAGGGGAAAAAAAAAATTGTGATCAAAATTTTTAGTTTATCTTACAATTTCCAGAAATAAATTGTTGACTAATGGCTCCACAAAGGCCAGACAAATGGAACAATATTCCATTTTCTTTTGAGATATCTGTAAGGACTGAATCATGGGACATAGGAAAACCTTTTCATATTACTCCCACCTTTGTATATATATATATATATATATGATTATATATCTTATATATTATACAAGATATAATGAGAGATATTTTTATAAACAATAGCTAGCATTAATATGTTTTTTGAGCCTAGTCACTAGGAGTAAACAGAGACCACCCTGTCTTGCTATGGAACACAAGAGAACATAGTCACCCAGTGCCAGGAAATCATGAAAAATAAAAAAATAGTACTGATCACCTAATTTACGTTAACGAATCAGCATCTATTTCTGCTTTCAGTAAAATAAAACTTGTATGAACTTCCTTAGGTAACACAAGTGCATAACAGTTCCCATTTCCACAGCACAAATGGGAAATTAGCATTCAGAGAACCCTCTGCTCATCTTAGGAACCTGAAACTTTGTTATTGCATAACCAAATTGTTTTGTGATTATTTTAATTTCACCTCTAATAACACCACAATAGCAGAATCTTGCTCAGATTTAGAATGTTTCTATAAATGTTCTCATGTTACATTTCCACAAAAACAAAAATAACTGATTTTGACTGTCCACTTCTGAGGGAATATGGTGAGACACCTAATAACATCGTGAAATTGGCAGATATTTGTCATCCTAATACAGTAATTGTATATTAGAAAAGTTGTTCAAAATATGTTCTTTTTCATTTCTTGCCCTTCTCCTAGCATTTTTTGACACAACTGTCCTGTGGAGATGAAAGTACTGTAAGAGTTTGCTGCCTTCATTAAAAAATGGAACAAAACAAAATTCAGGAAACCATTCTGAAATCAGCAAAATTCTGAGATAGGTACATCTGAAATGTAATATAGTCAGATGATGAGTACAGCAATCTATTAATATATTCTTGTTCTAATGGATATATAAACTGGAATTTGCCAGACTCAGCAATACATTATAGGACCTTAAATCCTTCAATAAATGTTGAAGCTTTTAAGCAGTCTGAGTATGTGTAGCAAAAGAACATATGTATTTCTTCTTTTAATCAGAATCAAGACAGAATTATTGATGGAATATAGATGATTTTCAGGAAAAGCAAAATACATAGACCTATAAAATGAAAGATTTTTTTCCTGTAGTGGTCTTTATTCCATTGTGAATAGTTCAACAGATTTTATAAATTGTGTACTTTTTAAAAAGTTGTTGGTTTTTTTCTTCATCCACTGTAAGCTTAGATTTTGAATGAGAAGTTACAGTATATCCATATTGTGTAGGGAACTAGGCAATATATCTGCTGCCTATACAAGCATTACAGAAAAAAGGACTGAACTCAGAGTCTACTGTAAATATCTAATGTCGTTCTGTAATTCTGCCTCAAGTTTTACTGAAATAATATGACATTTTTTTCTAAAAGTTTTTAGTTTTAGAAAGAAAACTAATTGTATACATCATTGCAAGCCAGCACGATGCAAGCAACAAAAGTGAGAACAAACTTCTTCAGGGATCTCTAAACAGGACAGAAGAAAGAAGTAGCCTTCACTTAAAATGTTTTCTGACAAGTAACTGTTGGTAATTAACTATATGATAACTCTTTAAGAAAACAAGTCATTTGGAAAATAATTGAGTTTTCAGTCTGATTTTTTATTATATGACTGAACTCTCTGATTATCTGTTGGTCTGTCTTCCACCCTAACAGTTTCAAATATTCTGACTAATGTTAAACAAATTTGACAGAAGATTAGAGTTATAAAAAATAATGACATTTTATATTTTTATTTTTAAAAAGAAAATAGATAAAAATAGATAGATACTATTGGTCACTATCAGGGGAAAAGATGTAGTAGTATAAGGTGTAAACCTTAGTAAAGAGCTGAGAATTCAAACAAGGAAGAAACACCTTTTAAAGTCCCCTACGGTGGAAAACACTCGAGCTGGAACTTACAGATAATTACAAAATACAAAACCCTGGGAATTCTAGCTTCAGTGCTTCAGGTGTTCACAGAACACATTGGAAACACAACTCATTTAAATATTTTTATTCTCTTCTACATGCAGCAAATCATTCAGTGAATCTTATCTTTTTTCTGTGGCAAAATGTCTAGTCTAATTATGAAAATATATTTATTTCAGCATAAAAACATTACTTTGTAATACATTCTGGTTAGCATCAGTGGTGTTTCACGAGTACTAGTAATCCCTGAATATTCAAACCTTGATAATTATGTATTCAAGGGAAGAAGGAAAGCATCTCAAACAAATTCATTTTTTTTTCTGGGGAAGTTAATATATCCAGCACTGCCACAGTTCACTTTCAAATATTCTGTGTATCTCAGAATGGTCAAATGACCTTCACCCTAGAAGTGCCTATTTTTCTTCTTTTCTACAAAGGCAGGTTAGGATTACAAGATCAAATACAGATGCCCACTATGGACCTGTTTTGGTAGGTTCTCCTATTAAGAAAGAAAGATTTATGTAAGTTTGCTGTAAGGCAGAAGTAAATATTTTATTTAAACTTAAGCATGCTATCACTGTATCCACACCTGCTACATTCTGTCTCTCTACATAACATAACACCTCGGAGAAATAAATGAACTGACAGGTTCATCTGAAATGAATAATAAATAGTTAAGTAGTCTAGCCAAAAGCTCCGTTCTTCAATATTCACCCATCTCAAGTAAAACTCATACCCAACTCCTTCGACTCCTCTCCTTATACTGACAAACAAACCCCACCAGAAAGGTTGTCAGTAAAAAGGATCTCACTGTAAAACATCTAAATGCAAAAGATGAAAGATAGTTCATTACAACCTGAGAAAAAATGACTTCCAAAATTAGGATGAGTAAATTTACTTAAACTATGTTTTAGACAGTTTAAGGGCAGATGATCCTTTTGCTGTCTGCTCTGCTTAAACATTAAAGTTTTCATAATGGAAGTTTTATAATGCAGGTTTTTTTTTTTGTTTGTTTGTTAGGTTGGTTGGTTGGTTGGATTTTTTAAACAATTCACTTTTTAAAGCATTTTAACATCAAACTGCTGTCTTGCCCAACATACTTATTATATGGCTTTACTTCATGGTTTTAGTCTAAGGTAAGATGGAAATGAAAAGCTGTATGTGATGGATAGTTTGCAAAATCTGTTGGGATGAAAGCTTCTAAATAAGATTAATAAAGCTGTTCAGGAAAAGGGCCACAGCAAGACCTATTTCTGCTAATTTATATAACTAATATGTATAGAAAGTTATTGCCCAGGAGTCTTACCTTTCCTTGATTTTTTATGCAAACATTTTTGATGGCTAATTATTCACGTCTGAAGACCTAGAAAGACTCCCAAGCTGGCCAGTCCTTAAATTCAAGTCTCATAAGTTTGTCTTATCTTCACATCAATGCATCAGCACTCCCAGATCTAATCATACGCCATAGTGATCTCTGATGCAATATGAGATGTACTTTTGAAAGATTTATGAAAGCAAACCAAATAAATGTTTTGTTAGGCAAAGACCCAATATCATTCTCCATCAAAGCAGTCATTCATTTAGTTACTCATCTCCCAAAACTTCCAGGACATGGTCAGATCAACTACTGGCACAAGCGTTAATAAATTTGATGAATCTGAAATGTACTATTTGTATGTGTTACTGATTACAAATGCCCAGATTAGCCCTGAAAGTAAGACTAAATCATTAATATGAAAAAATTGCATCTTCCATTTCCTTTATCTTTTATACACTCACAAAAAACCAAACCAAACCAAACCAAACCAAACCAAACCAAAACAACCTTGTGAAATGGCTATAAACCTCAGGCTGTTTCTCAGATCCCCACATACTAGTACTTCACAACCACTTGAACTGGTGAAGATGAATCCCCCAAACAATGGGGCAGTTACAGTCAGGTACCAGGAAGTTTAACTGATCTAGTCCAAGAACATTGTTTTCTCCAAGACAAGAAAATAAAAAAAGTTTATTCCTTCTTGTCATGTATAAAGTTTATGTCACTATGCATCTGAATGTTATAAATATTTCAAAAAGTTTCATAATGAAGTGTTTGATAAATACAACCCATTTAATTGCTTATGAAATTCATTTTGGTTATCAAAATAAACAATTCCAGGATTTAAAAAAAAAATCTAAACAGAAGCTATAAATTGCCATCTAATAGCACAAGAGTAGGAAGAACCATACACACAACTTTGAATTTATTATTTCTCATAGCCTTTAGACATTTTAAAGTCCCACTACCACTAACAAAAAATTAATTAAAAGTTTTTAATAGGATACAGTGAATCAAGAAACAAGAATGATGTAGATATGCATGCAGTAGAAAAGAATCAAATAACAGATATAATTATGAAGTAATGCTTCTCATAGTTTAACATGAGAAGAAAACGTTTTTACTACAAATTCAGGATAAACTATTTTGATATTTCATCACTTCAGTTAGAAGGAGCAACTACTAATGAATGGTGAAGAATCTTTTAACAGCAAAAGACAGTTTTTAGGAATGTTATCTATCACAAAATGCCTTACTTATACAGATAACAGTATTACTTAATATTTTGCTTGGCATAAGAAAGAAACAGTACTCATTTTACCAGGAATTGTGATGTCCTCCCCTTATTAAATAAAAATAAAGTCTTTCTATTACTATAGAACTTCAGTCAAGAAAGGCGCATGATTTTGTTTTTAAGGTGACTTCAGACCAGAAAAAGTGCTTTGCTCAGTTATGACTCACGTATCTGATGCAGAGCTCATGTATATTATTTGAAATATTTCTACTGAGACCTTAGAAACTATCGACAAAAACCTGAAATCCATGGAACATTGCTGAATCTAGGTGTTCTTTCTTAGGGGTAGTAGCATGCTGCATTCAGAGGTGTTTAATAAGGGGTTTATATTCAGTAAAAAGAAAATTAGTAAGCTTCTCTGAATAAATGATCCAGTCAATATGTAAACACTGATGACATTTGTGTACATTGGCTCTCATGTTTAGTATATTTTAGTGCTCAGTTCAAAGCATTTATTCAAACTACTAAGGATGTGTAAAATTGTAAGTAGAACCTCAGTAAATAAAATAAAATAAAATAATCTGTTTTCAACATAAGAGCAAGGGATTGTGAGGCTTTGGTATTAATAAGCAATAATATATCCTTTCCAGATATGTCCTTTCAATATAATGGTCATTGTAGTATGTACCATGATCATTCTAATTAAAGATTCTTCTAAAACAATGCTAAAAGTTGTTGTGTTTTTTTTTTTTTAAATTCTACATCCTATTATTTTCTCTTATAGAATCATTAAGCAGTCGTAGAAGTCTTCTTGACCAGAAATAACATATTGCCACTTTTCTGTTTATCTCAAAATATTTTGTAACACTAAAGAAAAAAAAAAAGGTAAAACGTGAACCATGTGGAATGAAATTGATCCAACTGGAACAAAACTGAACCATTTGAATACAAATGGAACCCAAACGGGAATAAGAAGAATCAGAGATTATTGCCATAACCGTTATCACTCAGTAAAGCAGGAAAAAAAACGTAAAATACAAAATCAAAACCGTGAAAGTTACGATTATATTAAAAAATGTATTTTTACAAGTTTTATATTTGGGGGAAAAACAGAATAATCCATCTGCCTACCACTGTGTTTTTGTGGTATGAGAATATGTGGCCTCAAGCACTGAAACACTTTTTTTCCTCCCATATCTTCTGATTCCATTTGTGCTCTATTTCAGAAAAAAACCTGTTTAAATTTAGTGGTTATTAAATCATCAATATCCATATACTCCAATTTAGATAGAAAAGAGAGAAATTATTAGCATCACCATGACTTTTGGCACTGAAGCCTCAATTCCCTATATCTTTTTACTTTAAACATCTACAAGACAAGAATGTAAAGTTCCTGACATTATAGTGCAGTAGCAGGAAGGTCTAGAGAAGACACGAGTCCTTCACAAGCATTTTGCAGGCTTGGATAAGTACTCTAAAATGTAAATGCTGAACAGTTCAATGTGTGAACAATTTAAGAGAGACTGGTAATCTAGAAGAAATTTCTGTATTAAGTGTGTCCTTTAATTATTAATAAGACCACCAGCCAATAATTTCAAAATCTTATTGATTATTTAAGATCCTCTATGACCTTAAAAAGATCCACAAAATATTTCTGACATTTATGCTTGTAAATAAAAGTAACTATTTTAGAAATTAATGTTATATAATAGCAATATTTTCTAAAAAATAATATTATACAAAAAAACCCAAAGTCCAGCCCTTGCCTGTTTAGTAGAAAATATCCATTAAGTGACAAGTCACAATACATTAATATAATCGACAGAAAGAAATTATTTCAAAATTCAGATCCAGAACCTAATTATTGTACTATTAAAAAAACCCCAACAACAACAAAAAAAACCCCAAACCAAACCAAACCAAAACAGCACCTGAAATAATAAAGTTCACTTGCAACCCAAAAGTGGATACTAACTATACACTGCTGAGTAATTCTTAGTACCAATGTAAAGAACAAATATTCTAGATGTTCCATATTTTTAAAATAAGAATACTATTTTAAAATTCTCAAGCAATGATTCAGGACTTGACAGTCAAGCCTAGACCTGAAACTGTGGAAGAATTCCTATTTTTGTAGCTCTTTTTAGCATCCTTCTGTTGCACACAAACACTCGATGTCCTGTCCTCATATGGGGTAGAACAGAAATAATTCTGTTCAGTGATTTTACTTTTCAGCTCAGTCTCTTCTAACTAACTGCACTTTCTGAACTTAACAGTATGTTTTCACAGAGTCTGTTTCTAGCAGTGACAATACTCCATGTTTAGAGTTACTACCAAGGATTGGTGTGCAGACTGAGGTCACTGCTAAAACTTGTGTACCACATGGAAGGGGGACAGAAAGTAAAAGCCACACCTGCAGGGAGGAGTGGACAGGATAAGTGACCCTAGAATTCACTAATGGGATATTCCATCTCATATCTGTCATTCCACTTTCTTCCTCCGTTTTGCTGCTCCTTCAACGGCTGGCACCCAAGGAGGACTCCATCCATTCTGCCTTTGATCCAGATCCATGTGTTTCTGAGCTGAGTTCCAGAATCCAGCTCCTGTACCCAGCTGCCATCTGCCCCTGAGTCCAGCCTGGGACCTTTCCCCGGGGACCGCTCCCCAGCATTGGGGTGACGGTGACATGTTGCCATCAGGCTGGCAGTTGGGTTCAATACTGATTTTGTATATATTTGTACATATTCCATTTTATTATTATTATTACTGATAATAATATTAGTAGTAGTAATATTGTCATTAAAGCAGTTTTATTTTTCTTTTCTAATCGAGAAATCCCTCTCTTTTATTCTCTTTCTCTTCCCCTTTGGGAGGAAGGGGGGTTAGCAGAGAGTGTCTGTTACAGGTCTGCAGGCAGCCTTGACCCTGAACCCTGACACGCCTGACTGACATTCCCTGCTTCCCCCCAATTCTTGTCTGCTTCTTTGTTGCATATTAACCAGGCATTAATTTCCAGTAAAACAAATGACAAAAATAAAAATTGATTTCCAGAAATTTCCTGTACTTTTTTTTTTTTTTTTTAATATGAAATGGAATACAGATCAGGGCTGCAAGATAGACAATAAGAAAAAGAACAAATTTTAGATATATGGTTGCAAATGATATTTTAACATCTAGCCGTAGTAAGATCCAACCATAAAACACAGCACCTGAGCTATCTTGACAATGGTATGGATAGTCTTTCAGTTTGGATAACAATGTGCTATTTTGAGAACTCATGTTCCAGGAGAGGAATAGACATAGGAAATAAGAGTCAAGTTTTCTAGCTATCATATGAAAACAGATTAGAAAGCTGCAGCTTTAGTTTACCAAATGAAATCCAACAGGGAAAGGGACTGCAGTCCAGAAGAACAGAAGCGGATAAACATCAAGGAGTAGATAAAACTGAACTACAACTCACAGAAATAAACTTGGCACAAAAATAAACTAATTGCAAATGCAGGAAGTCGAAGTAACCAAGCATTAAGGAGAGAAGAGACAGAAAAGACTTTCAGTCCTAATAATGAGAGCAAAAATAAAATCTTAAACTACTTTCAAGACAGAATTCAAAATGTTTCAAAGGGATTATATAATGTGCTATCTGTAAAACACCCTTTTAAATCCTGTCTCCTAATCATAAAAGAAGTCAATTACAATTTCTTAAAAACTGAAATGTGATATTTCTTATCAACACCACAAGTTCTGCTCTCAAAAAGTCTTAGTGAAAAATTCACAATAAGAGTGAATAAGTAATAAGTATTCATGACCTGAAATGAAACAATTCTGTTTCACTCACAGTACATATAATCTACAAATGTTGTTCAATATCATGCCACTGTGCAGCAAAAGGGAACACAACTCCCCTCCCCAAACACACCTGAAAGAATATAATTACCTCTTAACTTATATCAACATAATCACCTAATCACACTGTTGACTGTTTCATTTTACATTAGCATTTGACTGTATGTATTGAAATAGTATTACATATTTTTTTTATTATTTTTAATTTTGCATTTTTCCAAAACAGTTCCTTGTTGAATACAAGGCTATTCACATGCTTGTGAAAGCATTTTCAAACAAATCCTGTTAATTCTGAATATGATTCACCAAGCAGCATGATCTTTTTAATAAAACAAATTGTTAATCCAGTAAATCAAAATGCTTAGCTGTTTTACCTGTTTACAGAAAGGAAATACTAATGATTTTCCAGAAGGCTAATACTTTTCAAACAAGATTAAGTAAAATAAAGAAAGAACCAATAACGAGTATGGGAACAATGCAACCTCAGACTAAATGTTCCTTCATAAATAAATGTTAAATAAAATTGGGCCTGCATTCTTGAGTTTAGCTGGAATATTTTCACACTGTGAATTTTCATTAGAAAGGTAGTTTTTTCTTTTGTAGTGAACTAAATGAAATGTTTGAGAGAAAAATTTATGAGATTTCTAACAGAAGGAGAGAAGGAAGAAAGAAAAATCTTGAAAGACAGCAAAAAGAAAATCTTGGTAGAAATACATTCTGCCAACATATGTGCAAAATGTTCTCATATATTGTATAAGAAAATAACAAATGGATAACAGACGAGAAGGACGCTAGGTCAAAGGGAGATGTAAAACAGAGACACTCTTGTTGACTGAAATCTAAGCTTCTGCATAACAAGGCATTATCTCAGGGTTTTCAGTGTGATGCTCAATTCAGTACGAACCTTCTCAATGATGACAAGAAAAATCATCTTTCTAATCTGTTAGGACTGTGAAATGTGCTACACACTTGTTGCATTTATAACATCTATGATACATTTTACCTTGGTCTGAGCACTTTAAAAAATCAACCTCTTCTCAGAGAGAAAATATTACTTTGGAAAAGGGTTAGAAAAAAGTAAGCACTTTTCCACTGATCCATTTTTTTAACTAAGTGCTCATTTGAAGCTGCTCAAGTATACCAGAAAAGCGCTGAGAAGGGTGATGAAGCAGAGGCAAAGCAAAGAAGAAAGGGTATGGCTTTGTGACACTGTATCACTGTTTGTCACATAGGTACTCATATCTTACTTTAGTATGTTATTCAAAGAAATGCTTAAAACTGTGGTACAGAGAAAGACAAAATTTCAGCAAAAATACATATGAGCTGTGCTACCTTTTACATACAGAGTAAAAAGTATCTTTAATTCCTTGGTGACATTTGCTTTTACCAGCCAGATCTTCAGCTTCTTCATTGTTGAAAGCATTGATAGTAATTTGGAGAAAAATATTTACCTGCCATTTGAACTACTTTAGCTTAACGTATTACTTACCAGCAATACCTGTTATATATATATGCACATAGATCAATCAATCAATATAATACATGCATGACATGATTTAGTTTCCTTTTCAGTTTGGCACTTTTACAGTCAAGAAATAGCAGCCTAAATAAATAAATGTGACTTCAAATATTAACATTCAAACCAACATGATCTTTTTTTAACAGTTAGCCAAAAAGTAGATCAGTGTTCCATTCAAAACAAAGCAGTACCTTTAATGTTAGACAGACCTAATTTCTTTCAACCTGAAATCCAGTAATTCAATCTGGAAATTCAAATATACAAATGCCAATTACTTTAATAAATGTTTTTCTTATGAACAGTTTACATGAATCCAGAATTTAGTCAAGCCACGTTTTTCAGCTCAACTTATCAGCCTGCAAAAGATCAGTTCAGAATTAATTCTTTAAACCCATTACCATTTCATTCATACAAGAGGGAAATGAAATAAACTACCAAGAAACTAGAGTTATTATTTTCCTTATGATACTCAAAGGGATTGCAAGATGAAAAGCATACAATCTGAAACTGGACACATAGGAACTAAGTGGCTATTCTGTCACAATGCATTTCACAAAAAGCATCCTCATGGTTCTTTGATTAAAACATGAAACAGGCAAAAATAAGCAAACTTGCAAGACATAGTTCATGGATTGTCTCTTTTACAGCTCAATGGTTAATCCATTTCTTCCACAAGATCTTAAAATTGTCTGATATTTCTCCTTGTCATAAGTATTTAATGGAAATTAATGAGCACGTTAAATAAAGACCAAAGATATAGGTAACTACGGAAGTACCACAATATACCACGTTATCCTATATTTTATTTCTTTTAAACATTATTTTAAAAAAATTATGAAAAGTCTGAGTTAACAAGGACAACAGAAATACCTGACCAAATTTGCCACTGGGCACTTAAGTGAACTGCAGAACTATACAAAGTATCTGGGCCTGCAAATTCCTAATCATTGCAGAAAAAACAGGAAATAGGTAAATCAAATCATACCTGGAGAAATTGGTTGGTTTTCGCATGACCCACGTCTCCAGCCTCTATTTGTGCTCTTGACAGCTTCTTTTCTGTTTCAGTTAGCCAATGATTAAAGCTCTTCATGTCACAATGAAAAAGCTGCCACTTTCCAAAAGATTTGTCAAACCGTCTGCAAGTATAAAAGAAGATGAAATAACTACCTATCGACTAAAAAAAAAAAAAAAACAACAAAAAAACCCACCAAACAAACAAACAAACAAAAAACCCTTAAACAATATTGGATGTCTCAGGTTAAATTTGGTGTGATGTTGATGGCATCATGTATTAGCATTTCTAACAGTTATATCAAATGGAACCATGGTAGGACTTCTGAACAGCAAAATTATCACTACAAATTTGTATCACAAACCAGTGCCTTATAAATTTTTATATCCTTTTCAATGTTTCAAATCAATTCCATGGTCAAAACACATTTTCAGTTTACAGTTCTATTAGTCCACAATGAGTTGCATCATAGGTACAACACCCACAGGCCCTGGTGTAACTGGGTATGCCCCTCTGTTAATGTACTTAGATGCTAGCATGAAGAAAACACCAGTGCTGATTAAAAGCTCCTAACATACTTTAGTAATTTGCTGTAGCTACCAATGCTGAAAACAGCCACTACTGGCTAATACTGCTGGTGGTGTGATTATAAAATGATTTTTAGGCCCGTTTTCAAAGGGAAGATAGATTAAAAGATCTGTGATGCATCTGACCTACCATATCCCAAAACAAAGGATGAAAAATTAGCACACTTTAAATTAAAGACCTTAAATCTTTATTTCCCAACTTTAGCCCCATGATCCTATTATTATTAAAAGGTTTATGGGTTATGGTAGAAATATTAATTGTAATATTATATGTAATAAAGATGCAAAATATTGTATTTTAAATTGAAATTTCTGTGGTGAAAGACTACCCCAAAGATCCCAGGCATACACTATGATTCTGCTCCAGTTTTATTGAGATAACCTAATTTTGTCTGCCTCTCCAATGGATAGAAATGTCCACTTAGTAGTATTGCAAAGAAAAACTCTCTTCAAAGGAATTTCTACTTGTATTGCGTAAAGGGATCATGTATTAAACCCATTCTTGTATATGTGTTTCACTTTGAGTATTTGATAAAGATAGCTATAGCTATGCATAAATAAAAATGCCTGAAATACAAGTGTGTTTGAAACAAAAATATCAGAAAATAGGGGTTTCTACAATAAGCAAGCATGAAAAATATTACCACTATGTCTGCAGGTCTACAGTCCACTACATAAAAGATCATTTAAGTACTTCTGGCACTTTGGGAAGATATCATCTGTTTTTGTCCAGAGTAACCAACTGATCTGGTCCAAGATATGTTTGCCTCAGCCAAGTACTAGAGAAATGAAATTAAGGCAGAATTTTTTTTTGTTTGTTTTGGTTTCACATGACCTATGTCTTAAGGGATTCATTTATCCGATGTTTCGTATTGGTGTTGAAATGTGATCACAAATCAGAGATTAGCTAGAATGTTTTGTTAGTTGATCATCATTAAACATGCTACTGTTGTTTATTTTGATAATCCTCCTTTACATGATTATAATAGGTTTTAGGGTGTACTTAAAGGATAAAACCAAAGATACTCAATTATTTTTCTAGGAACTAATCTGGTTCTGGACGGACAAACTATACACTTGTTTTGAATGTTAGAGTTTAATTCACCAAGTAAAATCACATTACTGTCAGGAGATACAGACCTTCTCTTCCATTGTACTGATGATTTTTCATTTCTTAGAAGAAAATATGTTTGGCTTCTATTGGTTATATATTCCCATTTTTAAATCTTCTAATAATATGCAATATGAATAGCACTATATCCATTCATAATTCAGAGTCTAAATTCTGCACAGAAGAGCAGTCCTCTAACTTCCAGTGAATCAAGTCTTTTTGTTCTTCAGGGAGGATTTGATTCATGGGCCCTAAGGTTAACAGCTGCTGAACACCAGAACCTTTATTTGATTTAAAAGAGAACAGCTACTCCTTAGTCCTAGAGTCCAAGCATGCATTCCGAACTGCTCTAATACATGACAACGCACTCAAGGCGTTTGACACAGTGCCCCACAGCATCCTCCTGAGCAAGCTCAGGAAATACGAGCTAGAGGAACAGGCAGTGAGGTGGGGCGAGAACTGACTGCACAACAGAGCCCAAAGAGTGGTGATCAATGGTGCCAAGTCCAGCTGGAGACCTGTAACTAGTGGAGTAGTGGAGTGCCCCAGGAATCAGTGCTGGGTCCAGTCCTGTTCAACATCTTCACTAACAACATCGAGGATGGCATAGAGTGTCTGCTCAGCAAGTTTGCTGATGACAGGAAACTGGGAGGCTTGGCTGATACACCTGAAGGCTGTGTGGCCATTCAGTGAGATTTGGACAGACTGGAGAGCTGGGCCAAGAGGAACCGAATGAGGTTCAACAAGAAGAAGTGCAGAGTCCTGCACCTGGGCAGGACTAATAAAATGCACCACTACAGGTTAGGAGGCATCTGCTAGAGAGCAGCTCTGTGGAGAGGGACCTTGGAGTCCTGGTGGACAACAAGTTGTCCATGGGACAGCAGTGTGCCCTTGTGTCCAGGGAAGCCAATGGGATCCTGGAGTGCATTAAGAAAAGTGTATGCAGCCAAACAAGGGAGGTCCTGCTCCCCTTCTACTCTGCCCTGGTGAGACCTCACCTGGAGTATTGTGTCCAGTTCTGGGCTCCCCATTTCAAGAGGGACAGAGATCTACTGGAAAGAGTCCAGAGGAGGGCTATGAGGATGACTGGGGGACTGGAACACCTGCCCTATGAGGAGAGGCTGAGAGACCTGGGGCTTTTTAATCTGGAGAAGAGAAGACTGAGGGGGAAATCTAATTAATGTGTATAAATATATGAGGTCTGGGTGTCACAAAGAAAGGGTCAACCGCTTTCCACTTATGCCGTGCTATAGGACAAGGGGCAATGGATACAAGCTGAAGCACAGGAAGTTCCACCTCAACATGAGGACGAACTTCCTCAGTCGAGGTGTTACAGAGCACTGGAACAGGCTCCTCAGGGAAGTTGTGAAGTCTCCTGCTTTGGAGACTTTTAAACCTCATCTGGATGTGTTCCTGTGTGATCTGCCCTAGACTAGATGGTCCTGCTCTGGCAGGGGGTTGGACTCGAGGATCTCTAGAGGTCCCTTCCAATCCCTGACATTCTGTGATTCTGTGAACATATTCAGTAAATTTCATTGTAAGTGAACACAGACAAACTATCAAAATAGACTGCGTAATCTTTATTCTATCGATTTTAATATGGCTGCATGTCTGATGAAACCACAGCAAAGGAGGTGTCAGAGCTCAGCACTGTCTGACCAAATGATAAGTCATGCTATTAATAGTCAAGACAAGTATAGAGAACGATGCAGATTGGGACAAAAAATTATGTCATAACATTGATAATACAGAATCTTGCTAGTTAAAACTAAAAAATAGTTAAGAAAAAGGAAGACTTAAAGATCAAAAAGGAGTTTATGGAGGGACTCCTCCAAGCCTTTATGGAGGACTCCTTCAAGCCTTTATAGGCTGACAGCTTCCCACAGAAACTGGCATAACTCCCTTTGCTCCCTAAAAATTCAAGCTGTAGTGAGTTTTTAGCATACTATGAATAATATTTATTTAAATAGTTATTTAAATAGTATTATCACAGATTTTATTTTGGAATCCAGTATCAACCGTCTAAGAAATTGTTTGAAAAGAGCAAATACAAAATAATCAGTGCATAAAACCGCTGTCTGTTTAAGAATGAAAAATAGATACACAGATTTATAGTAATTTCTGCACAATATCAGTTAGCGAAATATTGCTGTTGAGGCATCAAAATGAGTACTACAAAACTTCTCTCAACAGCTCATACACTCAAAATATTTTTGTTGAATATATTAGGGAAAAGTATCATTTGAAAACACATTTTACAAAAAGAAAAAAGCATTATGGTAATCAGACATCTCCTACACTTCTATAACATCTCTTATAACTGACTTGTGTACTCTTCCATTCATACAGTATAACCCTCTAAAAATGGCTAGGTATTTGCATCCACCTTTGCCCTGTCAATTGTGTCCTTTGCATTTTTCTCTCTTTATCAAGCAATGCTAACTGGAGACACCACAGGTTTCAAATCACTGCTTTGAGTGTGGTCTCCTTTTCAATGCCATTACAAAACCTGATCACAATCACAGTAAAAATCTTACATATGCTTAAATAATGTTAAAAAAAATACATTTAGATTCCTAAATTTCTAATGTTTTTGACCACTCTGCTTAGTTACAGATGAACACAGGAGTTGTTCAACATCTGTCATGTGTTGCATTTCTTAGCAATATGTAGGCAAATGGACTATTGATCAGGTTAAAAATTGTAGTCACTCATCTAAGTTATTTATTAAAATTATTGAGATCATTTATCATGCTTATCATACTTTATTTTTCTAAACAAGTCAAACCATAACTGAAAGGCATATTATAATATTTTAACTACCTTGCTCTGAATTACAAGGAAAAAACCTCTTATATGAAAAAAAAAAAAAAAATCTAGAAAATAAAGGTTAAAAACCAATTCTTTTGGTTCAGTACTGTTTCTCATTTTGGACACTACATTAAAACAGCTTCCTCCCATTCCTCACAAAATGAAATTACTCTTCTCAGCATGATGAAATTTATCAGCAGCTTAAATGCAAAAATTCAGTAGGGGTTGATATTAGCATTACTGAATTTGCATACTAGCACTTGCAAATTCAATCTCCTGTCATTCTCCATTCTTTCTTCCTTTGCTTTGGCTAATAAGAGTCGTAAGGAGAAGAAACGAGACAAGCTGCAGTGAAAATATATGTATATATAAATCACAAGTTTTAATACTGGTCCTTACTACTCATGTCTTAAAAAACCCACGCTACTCTCAGTATAAACAACTTTGAAGCATCAGTAAAAAACGGGAAAATTATGGACAGGCAAATCCACTCAAATTGAATGCTCTTTCAGTGTTTAACTGCACTTAAATACTGTTAAAATGATTGGAGAAAATGCAGTTGGTGCAGTGGCAGGTGCAGGCCCATTCAAAAAGGGGGGTGAAATGAGACATCACTGTGCAGCTTCTTGCACACACTGTGTGTTACGGGACTTCCCTCCTGAGTAAACTTAAGTGAGAGCTTCCCCTGCTAAATCTGTGCATTACATCATTTTACACACAGTACTACTTCAAATAGCTTTTTTTAAAAAAAAAAACCAAAAGATTTTTGTTTGTTTTACCATTTGCAATCCTGTTACCAGGTGGTAACTTCAAAACCCACAAAAGAAGAAGGTTAATTAACTATAAACTTTGAGCAGCTAAGCTGCTGAAGCCTTAGCACAGCACAATTTAGATAGTACAAAATTCAGAAGTGTTTCATAAAAGAGCAATGCTCTGAGGACTATGAAAACTGAGAAAGACTATGGCAGCCTCAGGAATCCCCAAGCACACAGTTTGGAGGTTAGGAAAGTGTCATTACAGACCCTGAAACTCATATAAGCTTACCTGGAGATCCACCCTTGTTTGCTGTCACAGTCAAGTCATTGAAAAAAGACACCCAGTATATCCATTCCTTTGTATCATCATCTGCTTAATCCCTTTCCCTTTGATGGACATAAGCAGAAATGGTGTGGCTAGTAGGTGACTAATATTTGGACAGTGTTTCCTTTTTGATGTGTCCTTCTCTCCCATTTTTCCCAGCATATGCCCAATAAGAAGATAAAAGCAGACACCCTGAAGCCAACTGTTTGGTTCCATGCAGGCTCCAGACTAGAACGTATGACCTGGATATATTGTAACGGGTGTAAGCGTTGTAGGTGACGCTTTCTAAAGTAGATTTATTCCTCTAACTTGAGTATCTTAGAGTTAACAAGTGAAAAAGAACTGGTACACTGGCCTAATATTTTTTCTATATGCACTGACACTCCAGCAGGGAACGTGTTAATGGCTTGAGGTGGCAGTTTCTCTTTTTCTCATTAGTACATAATGGTTTTATTTTGCCTCTGGAAAGAAAGAAAAAAAGCAGCCAAAGACAACTGCGGAGGTAACGTGCAGCACAATTTAAATTAAGCCATAAAAATATTAATGCTTTCCTTCCTTCAAAATTATCACTCTGTTAAACTTTTAGACTTGACTTGCTATAAGCAAAATTTAATATTCTTTCATAGTATTGTACGTGATATTGCACAAAGATTTACAGATGCCAATTTGATTACTCTATCAGTGGAACTCTGTATAACGGGTTTGAACTTGAAGTTCCACATCCCAAGGCTTCTACTTCTAAGAAGCCGTGCAAAGGTGGAAGGAAACACTTTTGAATGCAATAAAGTCATGAACATGAGATGGAGCACAAAAGGTTATTGGTTTGTTGTTTTAAACCAAATCTTAATTTTACATCTGTGTTTCAATTAACCCCTTCATGTTTTAATAACCATCCTCAATAAACAATGAAAACCACTTCTATGATATATTCACTTTAACAAAGGTTCACAGCTAGTTGGCCCACACAAAAAAGAACACTATTAGTTAGAAACTTTCCTAAAAGTCATGATTTATGTAATGGAATCTATTATTCTTAGAGTCATACACTCTTATTCATCATACTGGAAAAACATTCAGTAAACTTCATTTCTATACTGTTGCTGAACAATGTACTGTAGGATTATGCTAATATTAACCTACAAATTATGCAACTTTGTCAACTTGATTCAGCACAATTAGCACCTTTGTAAAAATACACAAAACATCAAAGTAGTATAAATAATTATGTATTAGTATGTGAGAGCATTAATACTTAAGGCCATTCGTAACAGATAATAAAACAAGAAAACTTCTTTTTGTCAAGCAACTTCTACAATTAAATTGCTTAAAGAATCAGCTAACCCAGAGGTTTTGAAGTTTTAATTTTATTTCATAGAATTAATGTATTTTGAGTGTTTAATTTATATTTATTTTACATATCCTCTCTGCATTTGGACTAAGAGGGACAATGTCATTTAAGACACTAGATCTTGCTTCCAGGTTTTACCACAGGTCCATTCTAGAACAAGACTCAGCTATACATATTCTATTCACACCCTTGCACCCTGCCTTTCACCCACAAAAGAGCAAATGATCAAAAATAAAAAATAAACTGCAACCAAAATACCCATACCAATGCCAAACATCATTACAAAATGTAATTTCTCTCCTCTTCCCAGAAGGCAAGTTCTGCAGCACTACATATAAATTAAAGACATTATAAATTAAAATTACATTATAAACATTTTTATATCTTGAGTTGTATTGATTGTATTGTTCTTGCCCCAGCGGTCTGTAACTCAATTTCCCATTATATAGTTAGTGATATCATATTATTCAGTGTCAATCACTGTACCAATGACAATTAAATTTGCTATGGAAAAGCAAGATCATGTCAGTCATTGCTGGTGTTTAGACATACAAATTAATTTTTATGAAGCATGAGAGCCCATCAAACTTACTAACCATTTACAACTAATAATTATACAAAAACTCCATCAGGTTCTAATGGATGACACTTGTCAATAGTGTAGAAAGAAACACTCCATATAATTTAAAAGCCATACTTTTTTCTTCCACATGAAATAAGGTTACTTAATATGCATATCAATTTGAACTTCAAAATTCCACCTTTTTTTTTTTCCTAAAAAGTTTTCCTTCATCAGAACAGAGATGAAATCATACTTTTTAGAGAATTTTACCCAGAAAATTGGACTGAAAGCAGGTAAAAAAAATTTTCTAAGAGACAATAAAGAAACACTTAATTACTTGTGATGTAGGTGAGAGCAACTCCCTTACAGAAAATAAACTACTAATGCAATTGGTAGTAAACTATACATCTCATAGCTTGCTGAAGTGAAACTATCTACAATTGCCATGATAAGAAATCTCAAAATTAAATATTTTACAAGAAAAGAACAGTGGCTCAATTTTACTGAAATTCAAACTAAATAATAACAAATAATGTGTTATTATTACACACCCCCCCTTATAGTAGCATCCATATGATAAAATGAAATAGGGGTGAAAAATTGCATTCATTTCTGATAGTCAAAGTGCTTCTCCAGGCTCGTGAGGTTCCTTCCCCCACCCCAGGGGGTCTGACGTGACGCAGCAGTGTGACCTGTCATTGGGCTTTGATGAGTCCAGCTACATGGCAAGAAACAACTGTGGGAAACACAATCTGAGTGGCTCAGAGACAGGTCCCCACTCCTTACACTGTGGGACCACCTGGAGACGTTCCTGCCTGCAGCCCCCTACCCCAGCCTCGATGCACCCTGACACTCTCAAACATCCCTTCTGCACAGCTCCAGTGGCCTTGTCTACCACCAGAGCCTGAAGCCTCCAATGGCCTGTGTGCTGCTGTTTAAACAACACACTGATCAAATACCTCCATTGCCCTTCAAAGCGCCAGTACCTGTGACCACAGGATAGCGTTTGTAAGGCGGGGCTTCCAGCGCAGAGAACATAGCCAAGGTCTGGCGAGGGCTGTCAGCCTGCCTGGCCCGCTCAGCTGCACCTGCAGCCCACAGGCTGCGCGGCTGTTCACGGCTGCAGCATTCTGGACAGGCTCCTGGAGAAGGCCTCCGTCCACCTGGTTTCATCTGAACCCAGTGCGTTTCTCAGTGTGACACAGAGCACGGCAAGCAGGCGTTCCTGACCCAAATTAAAATACTCATGGACATATTCTAAGTCAACCAGTGAAACCCAGCAGCATATGCTGTCTCCTAGGCAGTTCTGATCCCTTCTGGGACAAGACTCTATGATAGTTTCTATGGTCTGGACACGGAAACAGGTGCAAGACCCAGAATTATAAAGAACTGACAAGTCATATCTGGTTAGGGGAAGCCAGCTCTCACAATTTCCTCAAATTACCATTCATAAACAAGAAATTCATTTCAGTGAATTCATGACCCAGAGCATGTGTAATGTAATACTGAACTTATATATTACAGGATGTTTCCCCAGTATTCCCCTGTAATTACTTCAAAGTGCTTAAATCCTATGATTTTCAATGACAGAATTCTTAGTTCAACCTGTAATAACATGTTTTATCCTCAAAAATTGTCCTGTTCAATTCTTTGTTTCCACTGCCTATCTGAAAAATCACCTTACAATGGTGGCTTTAAAGCAGGAGGAATAACAGAAAACTGATGATACCAGTTTATGCTGGTTGTTGACTCCCTGAGCCTGAAAGATATTATTTATCCTGTTTACAGTGTGGCAGGTGCGTACAGAAATAAATATACTGGCATAAGAAAGTTAGACTTCCTCGTGTCACTGTAAATCATAGTAATAACAGAGCACATGGCATTATCGTCTTAAAATACTGATTCCTGTATTTGCAGTGGGTGCTTTTTACCTTTTAGTTTTTCAGTTAGTTAAAAGCCTTTTATAAAAGTGATTGTGGTTTTTAAAAGATAAAAACAAATTTTCATACAAAACACTGTTTCCCTTTCATTTTAAAAATTCATTTGAGATGAGAAGCTTAGGTCTAAGTAGCCATTACTAAGCCTTAAGGTAAGAGTAGCACATAGTAAACAGCTCTATTTTTCTGAAACTAAACCATTGATAGATCTTTCAGAAATTATAGGAATGGGAAAACCAGAGAAAATTGGATCAATATAGGAGGAGCATGCATTATACTGCTGACCAGGAAAAAAAATTTCTGAGTCATAAAGAGTCTGTTCAAATTAAATACTTTACAGTATCACTTCCATGTTTTACAAAAATACCTTAAATAATTCTGATACCAGTTAGTACAACAGAAAAACAAACAAACCCCTCTACAAGACACCAAAAGAATATTTTTCAGTACCACTAAACATTGATAAGTATTTTTAGAGTGGCAGCATTTCAAAACTTGTTTTTTACCTTTGACTACCGTGAATGCTGATCAGTACTGTAGTTAAGTATTTGAAATGTTCAGGATAAACAGGAAAAAACACAATGCATTTTGTGGAAAAGTAGCCGAACAATAAAGGTTACCATAACATTGGCAACTACTACCATCTGAAAGCTCAAAATTTAAATGGGGTAATTTTGAGGGATTTTTTATATATACATATATATACAAGCATATATTATCTATAAATATCTATATATGCTAATTATATGTAGTAATTTATAAAAATAAATGTTCAGAGTATTATTTATATTAGTCTTGTGAATAATGAAAGACCTTAGACATTGTCAATTACAACATATCAAGCTAGAAGTTCTTACTTCATGAATAAATAGCAAAAGTCATTTTGGCTAATATATTTGATTGCACTAATGTTAATATGGAGAAGTTAAAAAGTATACAGCTGTGTAAAGGGGTCATCATCAGGAAGTTATTATCTCTATTCTAAATAACATGAAGCACAGAACAGGCTGCTTAGCAACTTGGTAACTCACTGAAAAACAGAAGAATAATTGCTTTCCCTCTCCCTGTATAATTATGAAGTTAGAAACTAAAGACCTAAGTGAAGTGCCTTCATGTTATTACAAGCCTAATGAGCGTTTGACTTCTCATTTATTCTTGAGTTAATATAAAGCAGTCCTATGAAAATAAGACCTTCTAGCGACAAAACCTAGGTATTCTTTGGTGACCTGGAAATACATTTGCTTATAAACTCATTTCCTTTTTATGCTTTTGGTTTGGAGCATGTTGACACTGATACATTTTCTGGATTACATGATTGAGCAACTCAAAGCAAAAAAGCAGTAAAATATTGTAATTTCTGTATTTCAAGAGTGCTTGAAAAGCAAATCCCTTTCCTTCAGTTTTTATAGGACTGACTGCAAGCATCTGTTTGGAAAGTGAAGTATTAATACTCATGGTACATGCAACACAGCAAAGACTCGTCTATTTTCAGAGCAGTCTGCCAGACCTACCAATTCTGGCTGCAGACTACTGCTTTTAGGCATAATTATTGTTGTATTCGAGTGGTCATTTACCTGATTTTCACACTCTGGCAATTAGGGTAGCCTGGATGTCCAGGAATCCCTGATGAATGGCTACAGTGTCTACATGGATCAAATTTGCTGTACAAGGACTGCATATGTTGCAGTGGCACCTCAACCCTATGTTCCAGATCTCATTGTAAAACAGACATGTAGACACACAGAGTCTTCACACTTCACCTGCCAGTTCCTTCAGGACTCACAAATATATCTCATACAAGAGCTATGGACTCATGCATCTTCAGATTCCATAGATGTTCTTGAATTTTATCTTCTCCTACAGTTGGCAGTTCATTCTCCCAGTCCCTGCCTTTACCTTCTCTGATTTGGGCAACGTGGCTGGAGCACTTGCCAGTGAAGACAGAGGCAAAAAAGTCATTGAGTACCTCAGCCTTCTCCATATCCTAGGTAAAAAGGTCTGTCTTTCCTTCTGTAGAGAGCCCACATTTTCCCTAGTCTTCCTTTTATCACCAACATACGTACAGAAACTTTTCTGGTTTTGCTTGACATCTCTTGCCAGATTTAATTCTATCAGGGCTGTAGCTTCCCTAACTTGATACCTGGATGCTTGGACAATTTTTCTGTATTCCTTCCAGGCTACTTGTCCTTGCTTCCTTTTAGTGTTTGAGTTTGTCGAGGAGTTCTTTTTTCATCCATGCAGGCCTCCTGGTGATTTTGCCTGACTTCCTCTTTGTTGGGATGCATTGTTCCTGAGCTTGAAGGAGGTGATCCTTGAATATCAACAAGCTTTCTTAGGGATGGCCCCACCATGGAGGTGTTTATGGCCAGGCTGGATGAAGCCTTGAGCAACCTAGTCTAGTTGAGAGGCATCCTTGCCCATGGCAGGGGTGTTGGATTACATGATCTCTAGGGTCCCTTCCAACCTAAGTCATCCTATGATTCCATGATTAGATATCCCAGCTGGAGATATTTTTAGTTAATACTTGTTAATTGAACTATCAGGTATATTAAACCAGACTTCATAAAAATATCCATGCTTTGCCACAGTCACTCTTTTTCTTACTATGTAGTAAAGCTTATTTTACTTCTTAGTAGATAAGCTAAGCAAAGAAAAGTTGTGCATGAAGCTATACAGAATATCTGTAGCACATATTTCACTAAGTGGAGTTTTCATAAGTCATATTTTGATGTTTAGAGAGACCTCCTTTGGTACTAAAATTAAAAACTATAAATCTTTTCTGTATTAAATCACAGCAGAAAGCTTCAGATATTTTACTAGCATAAAGAGCTGGGCAGCATTATGCCCATCTTTTAAACATTCAAACATGGTCATGTTAGTTGGCACATACCGAGTTTGGAGGTGTGTCAACAGCAATAAGCGTATTAGAGCCTTTATCGCCCCTCTGTGGCATACAAAACCATTAATCAGGCACTCTGAGAGATTAAGCCCAAGAACATTTTTGGAATTATGTACATTTGCCCTATTTCTTCCTGCAGCTGCAGCCCCCGGGTGCTAGGTTTTTTTTTTTTGTGTGTGTCATACAAAACTCCTGAGAACTCTTTCTAGAAAAATTGTCCAAGATCCACTACAAGAATTTTAAATCTTACAGAACACAGGCTTATGTTGAATTTAATGTAGATCTTTTAATTTGCCCATAAAATCAAGGAGTTTCTAGTTTGGAATTTGGAAAGAAATCTTCCAAGAAAGTCTGCACTTTTTCTTAAAACACAGATAGCTTGGGCTGTGTCAATTTTCACTGTTTCATTAAATTTACAGAAAAGAAAATCTAAGTAGGAAAGAATACCGAGGAAAGGCCGTGAGCAACATATAGGTAATGAAGTACTGATGCTTCTGCTGGAATAATACAAATTTCTCTCTTTCAATTCTGATCCTCTTTATTAGAAGGAAGTATGTCTTCTATGATTATTAATATTTTGTGCCATGAATAACTCATCTTTCGCAAGAAAGAATAATAAGATGCTCTTAAGAGCAATAAGATACAACTAAAATGTCTGGATTTACAACAGGGCCTAAGGAAGCTTTAATTCCCCTCCCCTTCTTAATGGTATTGCCCACCTTACCTTGGAGCTGGTATCTCAGGGACTTCCAACCTAGCACAATTTTTCCCCAGCTCTTCAGATTCACTTGCCAGATACATGACTTAGAGACAAATGGCAATCTAGGCAGCAGCTAGAATAAAAGATGGCAGTGACTCCCTGAAAGACAACATGACATCCCATTCCTGGCACATGACCTACCAGTGGCTGCAAAAGAATCATTACTGTTTCTAACACTACTTGGAAAAATAACCGATACTTTAAAAATATCATTACATTTTGCTTAGAGTTTGCATAACTGCAGTTCTATAACATAAACTTATTTATCAGTAGCAAACAGCACTGAAATAGATTTTCATAGAAAGATTTTGAGATTCCCCTTGCTTTGTTTGCAGCACTAAGGAAAGTCTTGAAAATCCCTTCTTGCTCACCAGAGTAACCAGCAAACTGCAGTGAAAGTCCTGCAATTGCTTCTCCACAGGTATTATATTCCCCTTTTTTCTGTAACTACAAAACACAAGGTATAGTCCTCCCCCCCGGATAAAGTAGTGATGGCAACTTCCCCTTTTGGGGAGTGGGGAGGGCTGTACAGTTCCATTTACAAGATGACAGTCAGCTTGATTTTTCTTAAAAAAAAACCCCTAAGAGTAGTTTAAAAAAAGGCTTCCAGTCTCCTGCCAGTTCCTGGGGATCAAAACAACATTCTCTTATTCAACTAATCTCTCCCAAATTGCTGTGGGAAAAGACAAGCTAAGTTGTTTAACTAGGGAAGAACAGTTGTTTTTGATCAGTCTGTGGTAAGCTATATTTTTAGTTCTCTGGGCCCTGATTATTTCTGGTTCAGTCCCAGGTAAATCTAGTGATTGCCATAGACACATTCTAGCCTCAGCAAAGAACCATACAGATCCTAATGGGGCTTCTGCAGTAAAGCATCCGTACAGAATGAACTGAAATTTTTATGAAAGTGGTGCATAACTGCAAGGAAATAGCTGACTATGCACATCATGCTATGTAAACACAGATAAATATACTTCAATCACCCCAAGAGATGCCTTACATTTCTTGAAGAAATCTTACTGTCATTGTTCCTTTAACAACAGAAGGTCAAATAAGTAGATTGAGATCGAGAAAAATGTTGTTTAAAATTTAAAAGTTACGGCTATACCTACTTGAAAAAGTAGAGCAGGTGTTTAGCTTGCTTGAAATTAGGCAGGAAGAAAAGGTGGTGCTCATTTATAGAAGCATCCACACAAAGAAAAGGGTGGGAGAAGAAAGGTAGAAGGAATCCAACTGCTTTCTGTGCTAGCCAGGAAAAGGCTCAATAAAATAAGCTGTAGAAGAATGAAACAATCTTTCTTATTTTTGGACATTACCCCCAGGGAAAAGCTTTGACATAACAGCAAAGTCTACTTACCTATGCTTTGCTTCCCTTACATGGCAAACATCTCAAGGCTTCACTTCAGGGGGTTTTACTAGATGTAATTACATCCTTGTATTACAAGGTTCTGTAATTAATTTATTCTACTTACTATAAATACGTCTCAGTAGAGAGACTGGATGACAGGAGGACTGTATATTAGTAGAAATCATATACAACACACCATTTATATTACTTACAATGTCAAGAGTATTAAAATGAGCATCCTTAAAATCATATTTAATGCTAATTTTCAGATTTTTCATTGTCACAAGTAAAAACTTTGTAACTTTGACCTTAATTTTTTTATTTTTCCTCATAGCAATATAATTCATTAGACATCTCCATAGAATAATATAGTGGTATATGGGCAGTATACATACATATACTTGTCTCTCCATGTAATAAACACCTTATTTCAATTTTTCAGCCTTTCCCTGGTATATATTGATGACTTCAGTGCATAATTTCAAAGTTACATTAAATTTCAGAACATATTTCAGCTACAAAAATGCTGACTAAAGAAAAGGTTTAAATTCAAGGATTGTCACAGCACTGTAGACAAGATTTCTTGTGCGTTTTACCATTAAGTGGCAAAACCAGTGATGCATTTAAGAGCCCAGGACTAAAATTCAGACTTCCCATCCAGAATCTGTGTGTCACTGGGTTAGTAACCTAGCTTTTTTTGACTCACATGGTACTAATGTAAAACCTAACTACAAAAGATTTGTGCAGATGGAGAGCAAGATTAAATCTGTTTACCACTGTCAAGGCTGCGGTGGCTGGGTGCTGGGTCCTTTCCAGAGTGGACATATGCTGCACAGCCTTCCACCTTTACTAGTCACACAGAAATAGCCCATCTGGAGTTACTCTCCTACTTGTCAGGTGGTCAGCTAGATCAGGAGTTTTGTAACTGGGTAATGGATGAAGACTTGGGAAAGCTGTAAAAACTAAACCAAATCTAGTAAAGCTTTCCAAATCCACTTGTCTAGTGATGGTCTTCATGCTTTCAGTGCTTTAGGCCACAGTCAGGCTCTTTGTCCTTCTTGTCTTCATTAGTCACCAGGCTTAGGGAGAAGCGGCACAAATATTCACAGGCCTCTTCTTCCAAACACTCACCAAGTAAAGAGTAAGGGAAAGTTCCCAAGGTGACAGCTGAGCTGTAATCACCGAAACCAGCAGCGTACCAAGGCACCACAGGTATCACAGCCTTACTGGCCATGACTAGTCTTACTGGGACCCACACCCCTGCCCATGAGCCCAGGAGCCCCATTCCATCTCAGGCCTGGGCTGAAGTACGGCATATGGACCTTGGACCTACACTGTAGATTGTTTCCTGGAAGGACCCCTTGCCAGCACTCCTGTTGTTGGCCTCATCTCCTGGCCGAACTTCAGACATGTTACAGTATTGTTTCCAGCACAGTCTTTGGCCTTGTCTCCTTTGGCTCCTGACTAGGTGCCCTGAGCAGGCACTGGTCCTGGTTCATCACTTTTTGCATTAGCTGGGACTATCCATGGACCCTGTTATCTGCACCCACCTCTGCCCACTGGGGTCAGATGCTGTGGGACTGTGCCCCAGTAAGAGCACAGCAGGTACGGGGGTCACACTTGGTTCCTGGCTTGTCCTCTCTCACGGAAGAGTCCTGCTCTTCCTGCCACCTGACACAGAGCTCCTAACCTACAGTAATATTGTATAAATACTGACCAACTGTGCAATGTAAAAAGTTTCATGACTATATGCTGGTTTAGCATGGCTGCTGCAGTCAGGATTTTCTGTTAATTCACCATACATATGGTTATATATATATATATGGCTATATACATATAACTATGGTATGCTATGTGCACAAATATACTGTAAACTTATATCTGTGAAGCTAGTTCAATCCCACAAAAGTAAAAACAGGTCTGCTATGACAATCTAGTACTGTAGTTGAAAACTCCACTGAGCATGACATGGTCTGTAGGAAAATCTGGTGTTACTCAACCCGTTGTTTCAAGTCTTTAAACCTAAAGGTTTAACAATTTCAGAAATAAGAAACAAAAGGCCAGAAGACTGCTATGGTAGAGGATGAAGCGGTCCTCAGTTATCAAGAGTAAGCTGAAACAGACCACTCTGCTCCTTATGATGAGGCCTTCTTACTCCAGCTACAAGCGACATAATGCTCACAGGCTCTTGTCCTACTGGGGGACTTCAGCTACCCTGATACATGCTGGAAAAGTTGCACGGCGAGCTGTAGGCAATCCAGGAGATTCCTGGAGTGCCTTGATGACAACTTCCTGAGGCAGGAAATAGACATCTGTACACAAGGGGATTCAATACTAGACCTGATGGTCACAAATGCTACTGACCTGATGAGGGACATCAAGACAGGAGGCACCCTGGGCTTCAGTGACCATGCATTAGTGCAGTTCACGGTCCTACGTGGTATGAGGGAGACAAAAAGCAAAGTCAACCCCCTGAGAGCAAACTTCCAGCTTTTCAAGGAGTTAATCAGTAAGACTCCCTGGGAAATAGTCCTTAGGGACGAGGGAGTGGAGCAGAGCTGGCAAATCTTTAAGGATACATATCACAGGGTGCAAGAACTTATAATTCCCAGCTGTAGGAAATCAGGTAGGGAAGAAAGGAAACCAGCATGGCTTAGTAGAGACCTGCTGGTCAGGCTAAAGGACAAGATGAGACTGCACAAGCAGTGGAAGCAGGGACAGGTATCCTGGGAAGAATACATGGACACTGCCCAGTTGTGAAGGACGAGGTGAGGAAGGCCAAGGCACAGCTGGAGATGAACTTGGCAAGAGATGCAAAGGAAAACAGGAAGGGCTTCTGTAGGTACATTAACCAGAAGAGGAAGGTTAAAGAAGGCATCCCCTCACTGAAGAACAGAACTGGAGAATTAGTAACAACAGATGAGGAGAAGGTCAAGGTCCTGAACAAATTTTTTGTCTCAGTCTTCAATGGCAACTTCTCTCCTCGCAGCTCTCAAGTGGATGGCCTGCGAGACATGGACCAGCCAGACAAAGCCCCTCCCACAGTCAATGAAGACAAGGTTCTTTAATGTCTGAGGAACCTTAACATTCACAAGTCCATGGGGCCCGATGAGATGCACTCCAGAGTACTGAAGAAACTGGCTGGTGCAGTTGCCAAGCGCCGGGGTAGTAAGAAATGGGTGTGTGCCGTTCGCCAAGCCACTGTCCATAATATTTGAAAAGTCCTTGCAGTCAGGTGAGGTCTCTAGTGAAGAAAGGAAACATCACGCCTATTTTTAAAAAGTGTAAAAAGGAAGACCTTGGGAACTACCGCCCTGTCAGCCTCATCTCTGTGCCTGGGAAGATCATGGAGCAGAAGAAATGCCAGAAGAAATGCTAAGGCACTTGGAGGACAGAAAGGTAATTCAGGAGAGTCAGCACAGCTTTACTAGGGGCAAGTCCTGCCTGACCAATCTGGTGGCTTTCTATAATGAAGCAACTGCACTGGTGGACAAGGGAAGAGCTGTGGACGTCTATCTTGACTTTGCTAAGGCCTTTGACACTGTCCCCTATAGCATCCTCCTTTCTAAGTTGGAGAGATATGGGTTCGATAGGTTCTGGTTTGGGGTAAATAGAGCTGGTTCTGCTCAATGATTTTATGTCTTAGCTAAGGCTCTTCTAATTAACTGCTCTGTCTGAAGTTAGCAGCTAAACTATCTGGTTTTAGCAATAATAAGACCATGTTTAGAGTTACTGCCAGAGATTGGTATGCAGACCAAGGCCACTGGTAAGCTTGGATCCCACATGAAGAGGGACAGAAAATACCCTGCACCTGCAGGGAGGAACAGACAGAATAACTGACCCAAAGATTCACCAATGGGGTATTCCATCCCACAGCTGTCATATCCAGTAGAAGCTGGAGGATCAGGAGGGGCAAGCCCTTCCCTTGCCCCTTCCATTCTTTGTCTCTTCCGTCTGTTGCTGCTGAGCTACTGGCTGCTGCTGCTGCAGTGGACAGCATTCAAGGAAGACTTCATCCACCCTGCCTTTGATCCCAAGACCTGTGTTTCCTGAGCTGAGTTCCAGAGTCCAGCTCCTGTACCCAGTCGCCATCTATGGCTGAGTCTAGCCTGGGACCCTCTTCCCAGAGACTGCCCCCCAGTGGGGGGTGACGGTGACATATTGCCATCAGGGAAGAGTTAGGTTTGGGACTAACTATATATATGTTTATACATACTCTATTTTATTATCACTATTACTATTATTACTAGTGATAATACTAAAACTGTTTTCTTTTCTTTTCTAATCAACAAGTCTCTCTCCCTTATTCCCTTTCTCTTTCTTTCCCTTTCGGAGGTGGGGGAAAAGAGTTAACAGAGAACGTCTGTTATGGTTCTGGGGGCTGCCCTGACCCCAAACCGCTGCATAGGTGGACTGTTCAGTGGATAAGAAACTGGCTGGATGGTCACGCCCAGAGATTAGTGGTCAGTGGCTTGACGTCTAGCTGGGCAAAAGTGACAAGTGGTGTCCCTCAAGGGTCTGTACTGGGACCAGTGTTGTTTAACATCTTCATCAATAACACAGACAGTGGCATCCAGTGCACCCTCAGCAAGTTTGCTCACGATACTAAGCTGTGTGGTGCAGAGGAACAGGAGGCCATCCAGAGGGACTTGGACAGACTGGAGAGGTGGGCTCAGGTGAACCTCATGAGGTTCAACAAGACCAAGTGCAGGGTCCTGCACCTGAGAAGGGGCAACCAATGTTACCAATACAGGCTAGGAGAGGACAAGTTAGAAAGCAGCCCACTGGAGAAAGACTTGGGGGTACTAGAAAATGAGAAGCTGGACATGAGCCACCAATGCGCAGAAGCAGCCCAGAAGGCCAATCAAATCCTAGGCTGCATCAAAAGAAATGTTGCCAGCAGATTCGCCTGCCACTCTACTCTGCCCTGGTGAGACCTCACCTGGAGTACTATGTCCAGCTCTGGAGTCCCCAGCACAAGAAGGATGTGGAGCTGTTGGAGTGTGTCCAGAGGAGAGCCACAAAAATGATTAAAATGCTGGAGCACCTCTCCAATGAGGACAGGCTGAGGGATTTGGGCTTGTTCAGCCTGGAGAAGAGAAGGCTCCAGGGGGACCTTATAACGACCTTCCAGTGACTGAGAGGGGCCTACAAGAAAGCAGGGAAGGGACTGTTCACAGGGGTTTGTAGTGACAGGAGGAGGGGTAATGTCTTTAAGCTAGAAAAGGGTAGATTCAGGTTAGATGTTAGGAAAAAGTTCTTCAATATGAGGGTGATAGACCACTGGAATAGGTGTCCCAGACAGGTGGTAGAGGCCCCATACCTGGGGACATTCAAGGTACAGCTAGATGAAGCTCTAAGTAGCTTTATCTAGTTGGAGATGTCCCTGCTTATTGCAGGGTGGGGTGGGGTGGGGACTTGATGACCTTTGGGGGTCCCTTCCAGCCCAGACTGTTCTATGATTATCTTGGCTTCCGATTTCAGGAGTCTGAAAACTGCCAGTAGATCCTCATTCACAATTGTCTCTACTAATTATGGAATTACAAATTGCACTTTGTCTTTCTCTCCTTTAGTAAATGTAGGGACAGGCTGAACAACCGTCAGTCTTGAGGTCACAGTTAGCTCACTAGATGATTAGATGAATTTTTATGCCTAGTCTCCTTTACAAATACTGCTGACAGCATCAGAAAGAATACTTGGGCAGTTTTAGAAATACCAAATGACCAAAATGACTATGCATTAATGACAGTGGCGCACTGTTCAGTCATCCTTCTCATTACTCAGGACCAAAGTTGAGTGTAAAAAAAATATCATATTAGCTATTGCTGTTCCTTCTCTGCAAACAGGGAAGGAATCTGGAGTATTTTATCAGCTTGACATTCCTGAAGAGTGCTAAGCAACCAACCTGCTGTCATTTAGCCTCACTGGTGTGGAATCCTGATTGCATCTCAGGATTTATGCAGGTGATAATAATGAAAGAACAGTATCAAAATAAGAAAATAAAAATGGAAGACTGGAATCAGCTTAGCTACCTGGTTGTCTTCTGCAAGACAGAAGTGTTGTTTTGAAGTTACAAATAAAAGAAAAGGAAGACTTTAGAGAGTAAAAAAATAAAAATAAAAAAACACAACATTTGTTTTTTTTTTAAAAAAACCCTTCTGATATATGACCCACTGTTTGATAATCAGACAATTCAAAGTTAAGGTAGAGAATAAACATTGCATGCACTTTGATCAAAGTTGCAAGTTTATGGCAGGGGAGTTTGCTGTGGTTTGGGGTCAGGGCCACCTCTGGAACCATAACAGAC
>NW_008592840.1:48408-96900 GCF_000691845.1 Merops nubicus | reverse complement strand
CATTGCACTTTTCCCCCCGGCGGGGGAGCGGCCCCGGGGGAGAGGGTCCCAGGCTGGACTCAGCCACAGACAGCGACTGGGTACAGCAGCTGGATTCTGGATCTCAGTTCAGGAGCACGGGGCTTGGGATCAAAGGCAGGATGGATGAAGTCCTCCTCGGCTGCTGCCACTGCAAGAGCAGACGAAGGGAGGAAGAAGAAGGCGGAAGAACAGACGGAAGGGGTGACAGAAGGGCTTGCCCCTCCTGATCCTTCAGCTTTACTGGATATGACAGCTGTGGGATGGAACACTCCATTGGTGAATCTTGGGGTCAGTTATCCTGCCTGCTCCTCCCCACAGGTGCAGGGTACTTTCTGCCCCCTCTGAGTGAAATACAAGGTTAACAGTGACCTTGGTCTGCATACCAGTCCCTGGCAGCAACTCTGAACATGAAGTCTTATCACTGCTAAAACCAGGCAGTTTGCAAAACCGCTGCTAACTTCAGGCATGGCAGTTAATTAGAAGAACTTTAGCTAAAAAGTAAAAATCATTGAGCAGAACCAGCTCTGTTTTACCCCAAACCAGGACAGGGTTTAAGGTCCCTTTCAAACCAAACTATTGTATGATTCCATGATATAAAAATCTTCGACAATTCAGAACTCAAAAGCAACTAGGTGATCATAGGTCTTTTTTTATCCAATATGATCTTGTCCTACTTTATTCATGGACATAACATATTCAATATTGCAGAAGCACACAGACCTTAGAAGTCATCTATGTAGTGATCTCCACCAAAAATGTGCACCTCCTCTGTCCAGGAGAACCTTAGAGAGAGTGGAGAGGCTAAACATGGTGTGCTTACAGACTCACCAGTTATACTATCACAAAGGGCAAGCTGAACTGAGAATTCCATTCTCAGCTTCAGTCTTACCTGTCTTCCATTTAAGCATGGGGAGACATGGAAACATCAAAGGCAGTTCACTGATGTGTTCCAAATGGCTATAAACGTGCATCTATCATTTTTGCTCTGGCCTAACTTGTTTTACAAAGTCCAGATGATGGCAAAAATGTTCTAACATTACTGTTTCAACATTTCTAGCAGCTATTCTTAATGTTACCTGTTCCACCTTTCTGTGCTATTATGCCAGTCTCTTCATTGCGTTACCTACTTTGGAGGACAATGACTAGACCAGAGAGCTAACAGTAACCAGTTACTGAAGTAACACAAGCTGGTGAAGAAAAAAATATAAGGTGACTGTGATTAGCTGCTTCCTGTCTTCCACCAGACAAGATGCTACAACTTTGTCAGATTCTTGTCTGCAGTAGCATTGACTTGATTTCAAAAACTAAGTATCTGTATCTCCTGCTGATTTCTACTATTGAAGTAGATGACAGATTTGAAAAAGAGGCCTAATAAACAGGGTGAATCCAGGTAGGAACTGACCTGGAGACTCAAGCTGACCAATGAGTCCCTTTTTATAAATGCTTTCAGATTTGCTCCACAGACCATAAGCTGAAATAAACGCTTGTTGCAAAATTATTTCTATCTCTCTCTTTCAAGACTCGTGAGTTCTAAATCTCTCTTTCTACTGGTTTTATCATAGTGCAAATCCACTAAGAACAGTGGAGTTGCTTCTGGCTTACAGTGCCATAAGAAAGACAAGAATCAGCATTAGTACAGAAGTCAAGTGGTTGCAGAGCCCTTGTATTTTCCTGCCATGGAACTATAGATATTATAGTTCCATATTAATGCCAGTTTAACTGGCATTACTATTGTGCCAGAAGATTTAAAGATAGTAAAGAGAATTGTTGCCCTGTTAGTGCACTGCAGGGACAAAGACACTCTCATGGTTATTAGAAGAATTTATTTCTAGGCTTGCAGACTCCCACAGTGTCTACTAAAGAATATCAATTCAGAAATGCAGTAACATTTGCTTCTTTCCATTACTGGCAAACTACAGCGCTTGTCATTAATCACTCCGACAATATGAAAATACAACATTATTCTGTTAAGTATTTCTATGCCATCTGTTTTTTCACTGATCTACCATGTTGTCAAATGCTATAAACACAGACAAAGAACACAGGTGTGTGAAGTGCAAAAGGAAAAAAGGAAAATGCTTAAAGGAAACATAATTAAAATGTGTTGCAGCCTTGGGTAAGGTTTTCGAACTTCATTTTCTTGTGTGATTATATTAGAATAATGCTTCTAAAAATAATTTTCATTGTAAGATGCTAGCCAGTCTTTCCACTTTAGAAAAAACAGGCATAATTCGTTCCACGATATAAGAACATGAATGTAAATTCTTAATCCCACTATTTCTACACTGAAATCAGAGGAAAACAGAGATAAGTCAGGAAGGATGGAAGAGCCTTGAAAAGTCCAGAGAAAAAGGTTCCTGTAACAGTGAGTGTCTGTGCTACATTTTTGCTGCACGTGAAGGCCTGTGAATCTGAAAGGAAAAGAACAGCTCAGTGATTCCTCAGATTTACTTTTTATCTCAGTTTCTAGCTAGTCAGAGAGTATCTTGCATTCTGACAGAAAGAGAAAATACACTGGAAAAACAGAAAAAGCGATTTTCGTGTTAGTTTTGTACAGCACTGAGAGCACTTTCACTACAAAACTGCCCCCTAGTGGGGTTCTCACAGTGGTCTTTCCGTGTCCTGCAACGTTCTTGCAGTGCAGCTCTGCTGTGCCTAATCCTGCTTTAGAGGCTGCCACTTCTCAGATAAAACACACAGAAAGCAGGTCAGCTATACTATACTATATATATCCTATAAAAGGAAAAAAAGTAAAAAAAAAAAAAAAAAAAAAAAAAAATTAAAAAAAGCGGGGGGAAAAAATACCAAAGTTTAAGTGAAGAGTGCAGTCTTTTCTAAAGAAGAAAAAAATCCACAACACACAGCATAACCCAAGAATACTTCCCCTGCTCATTGAAAACAAATAATTTGCAGACACTTTGGGGTTTCTATCACCTGCTGTTACAGTATCTCAGGCCCTCTGTATGCTCATAAAGGTGGTACTTCAGAGAAATGGTGCTGAGACAGAATTCAAGGTTCTCTTCTTAGAGAAAAATCAGAATATTTGCATCTGACCTTAAAAAAGTGTTTGAACACCACAGTTCTTCCTATCTTATTTATAAAATGACAATAATACATTTTTGTAGGATATTGTGAGTTTATTTAGCTAAACTTGTGAAGGAAATTAATTAAGAGGCTAACAGAACTATATATGGAATTAATTTAAGAACTATTTATTATGTGAGAGAAAGCTTCCATTACTGCTTATGATATCTTCACAGGTCATTACTAGCCATATGACACCTGAGTAAAAATGTCTCCTGTGACAAAGCCAGAAAGCATTATTGAAGGTTTTGTCAGAGAGCAGCAGTTGGGGGTGAATCTCATGGATCATAAGAGAACGATGTGTCTTGAGTGGCCCTACAATACCAGAACTTAAAACTCCAACTGCAGCATGTGTACCATTTAGGAAGACATAATAGTTCATGACCTTATAGAATGGCAGTATTTGGCCTTAAAATACTGAAAATTTCAACAACTGTCTTGAGGACTTTTAGAGAACTGTGTTATTTGGCAAAACCAGAAAAGTATTTGATTTTTGTTATTTCTTAGTACCACAAAGAAATTGCAATTACTGTATTTTACATGCTATAATAACCTATATAAAGCCTATATTAAACACAAAAGGATGTTAATTGAAATTTCAGCAGAAATTCCTCTGGAAGTTGAGATTTACTATTTTTGTCAGCATCCTATCTTCAAACATCCTTTTTAAAAATCAAGATGACAATTTTAGCATACTGAAAGCTTTAAAAGCACCTAGATTTCGGCACACAATTCTGAGGTAATGGATGAAATCTGTGACAGCTACTGAATAAATACTAAATACACAAATCACAGTCATCAGAATTCTTTAAAATGTTCTGGCTTATTCCAAACAGCTATTGAAACTATGAGCTTAAGGGGTCTGGGTTTTTTGTATTGTGTTTTTTTTCCTCTGAGAACAGAAACACAATCATTTCCTTCTACTTTGGAGAATATATGCCACAAATTGTTGATTTTATGACTGTTCAAATAATTAGAATATTCTTCAGGCACATTTTCCATATATTTTACTTTTCAGTAACTATACTGACCGACAGACTTACAGGACTTTGTATTTGTATTTCTGCAGGAGAGGGTAAACCACACTGAAAATAATATTGGAACACAAGGTGGAAAAAAATCAGTTTAGGTAGTTAGGTTCACTGCAAAAGACAAAAGAGAATAGGGAAAAAGAAAAATCTCCTCTTCTTGGCCAGGCAGTAGCACAAGCCACTCCTTTCTTAGGCTGGTATTAAACAGTTGCCTAAAATTATGCTTAATTTTAAGCCAATGAGATGAATTTACACATTTTATATGCTTGGAAGTTTCCTTTCAAGCTCTCTAGTGTGGGCCAGTAGACTAAATGCTCAGCTGTAGCTGAAGTACATATCTTCCAAGCATATCTTCTGAATATTTGAATACAACAGAAATATAATTCAGACGCTCCAAGAGCCCTTGAATCAACTGAATCAAATATGGTGGAGACAACCAGAAGATTTGCTTCAAAAGTTCTCTTCTGATCTGAATTAAAGGTGTAATGTAGCAGGTGCACCACTTAAAGGCCTCCCAGGAAGACCTCTCTAGCAGTGAGTTCTCTTAAGCTGTATACCTCAAAACTAAACTCACAAAACCATTCACATAACTAAGTTTTATGGTACTTAACTGCTACACATATATACGTTTTAACTTGAAAACACTATACTTCCAGTTCTGCAGAATGAAGTGCTGCATCTGTCAATAAAATATGGACCACAAGCTTGATAAAGATGAACAGTTTCTTTACCCTTCCTTTCTCAAAATGGTTCCAAATGCAACACTGGTATCTCTCAAACAGACATGGCAAAACTATGATGGAGTGACTAGAAGCAGTTCCATACATGCATACAACCACGTAGACACAGACAGATGTACAGAAGTTTCAATTTATAACAACACACCCTATACTTAGGAAAGTAAATTTCTGGCTAAGAAAAGCAGTTCTGCAGCCAGACATAGCACATTACAATAATAGGTAATAAAAATGGTAGAAGGGGGCCCTTTGCTGAGAAGTAATGAAGGAAAGATCCAACAATATTGCTTTCAAAATTTGTTAACTAGAACTGACAGTAAAGAGCTTGCATGTTTGAAACAGTGTGAGTAAAATGATGAAGGGTAAGAAGACTTAGAAGACATTTCTGAAAATCTGCATAATTAGAAATGACATTCACAGTTTTTGGTTTGTTGAGAAGCAGATACTTGCTCTTCTGAAGCACTTTTAAACTCTTCAAAAGTTCAAGAAATCCAAGCCCTTTCTTTGTTAAATGAGATGAGCAGATATCTCAGGACCACAGAACAACAATCTCTGATTATTAGTGTATTCCAGAGGTCTATATCAAGCAGGTTCTAGACAGAGACTGCAGGAAATTTTACTGATGAATCAATAAGACTTTAGAGACCTTAAGAGAGGCATACTTCTGTGAGAAGGTCATGATCTCTTTACAGAATTTTCCACTGGATGCAGTACCTTCTATCATGTCAAATAGGTAATTATATATTTTCTTCATGGGTATGACATCAGAGTTCCATCAAAATAAAACTTCCAAAACTGAAAAAGATAATAAGCTTATAAAGAAAGCAGAAGTACTAGCAAGGTCTCCAAGCCCTTTGTGTTTATAGGCATGGCTGAAGGAGAAGGGAAACTCCTAGAAGTAGATAATGGGCACACTGAGATTTATGTCAGAGAACTCAGCCCATATAAGTCCCAGATAGGCTGCACATCAGGACACTAAGAGAGCAGGATGATGTTTTGGGAAGGCTCTATCTATCTATCTATCTCTGAAATCTCATGGAAATTAGGGAGAGGACCCTGACAACTTGAAAAAGGCAAATGTTTCATTCATCTGCAAAAAAGGCCAAAAGAATGATCCAGGGTACCACAGGCCAGGAGTAGTGGGAAAATCATGGAGCAAGACCTCTTGGAACACATTTCTGAGCACACAAAGAACAAGGCGACTGGGAGCAGTTCAACAGGGATTTACTGAGTGTGAAGCATGTCTGACCTATCTGATCGTCTTCTAATATAAAATGTTGAGTTTTGTGGAGGACAGAGAAGAGTGGATAACATTTACTTTGACCGGAGCAAGGCTTGCAATACCACTGTCACGGGAATTTTATATCCCATTTGGGATCCTGCAGTTTGGATGGGTGGACAGCCACGTGGGCCAGGATCAGAGGATAATTGTTAATGGGTTGTAGTCTACATGGTGGTCAGAAAAGAGTGGAGCATCAGAGGTGTCCTTCATTGATTACCTCAAGTAGGAAATAGAGCGCACTTTCATCAGATGCAGATGACATCTACATCATAGAATCATAGACTGGTTTGAGTTAGAAGGGACCTTTAAAGATCACAGAGTCCAAGCCCCAAGTATTGAAGACCTCAGAACTGGCTGCAGGACTCCAGGTGGGGTCTCATGACAACAGAGTAGAATAAGAGAATAACCTCACTTGACCTACTAGCCATGCTTCTTTTTATACAGCCCAGGAAACCATTGGTTTTCAGGGCTTCAAGCACACACTGATGGCTCATACTCAGTTTTTCACCCACCAATACCCCCAAGTCTTTCTCCACAGGTCTGCTCTCAAACCATTCAACACCTATTAGGAGTGAAAAAGTCAACATGCTTAAGTACAGAGCTGTCAATCAGAAGGAGGCAGATAGGCAAGCAACAGGAGCCTTATGAAACTCATCAAGGACAAATGCAAAGTCCAGTACCTGGGAAGGAGGAGCCCTTGCAACAACATGGTTTGAGAACTGGTTTGCTGGGAAGCACTCTGCAAAAAGGGATCTGGGGTCTTGTAGGTAGCAAGCAGGACATGAGACAGCAGTGTGCCCTGTCAGCAAAGATGACCAAGTGTATCCTGGGCTGCATTAGCAGCAGAACAGCCAGCAGACTGAGAGAAAATATCATCGTTCTTTACTCAGCACTCATTAGCTGACATCTAGAAGACTATGTCCAGTTTAGGGCCCATCAGCACAAGACCTTAACAAACTGGAGTTCAGCAGTGCACCACTAAGTACGTACTTATTCTGTGAGGAAACTGGACAAAGAGATGGCTTCAGTGAAATAAACCGCAGCCTTCCAAACCTATGAGGAGGTCATTGAGATGACACAGCCAGGATCTTGCCAGGCTTGCATGGTGGGACGAAAGACTACATGCATAAAGAGAAATGAGAGTTTCAGACTAGATATAAGGGGGAAAAAAATCACAATGAGAAAAATCAAGCTGTGGAACAGGTTCTCAAGATGTTGTGCAGTCTCTGTTGTAGGAGGTCTTTAAGATTTGCCTGGCTAAAGCTTTGAGCAACCTGGTCAGCTAGTGTTGACCTTACTTTGTACAGGGTGTTAGAACTGGAGAGTTCCTGAGGCCTTCTCCAATCTGAGTTACTCTGTGATTCTATGACACTGATTAAGGAAATGAAAATCTCAGGCAAGTCACTGTAGCTAGATCTTATGTAACACTTTGATTAGTAGCTCAGGACAGATGGAAAACTAAGGACACTAAGGTGTAATCACACAGAGATAAGTTCCTAAAAGGGATTCTAGTGAATTTCTTTATGCGTGACAGATCAAGCAAATACAAGATGTACTTACTTCCTATTTTTAACCTCAGGAAATGAGACTTGAATGATTGTGCTGTCCATCACTCATTTTCAACAATAAATTTCCTAGCTTTTTTAGCTGATTTCAACCAAATCTGATAGGGAATATCAGTCTGAAAAGTAATTGTGGTGTTATAGGATTTTGAAAAATACATTTCTGGAGAAAAGAATATCCTATTTGTTTTATCACCTCAGAAAGAGAAGCAGAGGGTCACTGTGGTCCATTTTGTTTAGCATTTCTGTTCCATCCATCCACATAATACATGCACAGATCCAAAATATAAGTATGCCCTGTATTCTGTGGGAACTATACGTGAATTTTTGATATTGTTTTCCACACTTGGCACCCCATATCTTTTTAATTTTGTTGCTGTCACACAAGACCTGCGGACAGGAAGAATATATCTGATCAGACTTGTTCTCGGCCCAGAACTGAGGCTATAAAATTTTACAGTATTATCCTCAAGTTGACCTAACAGAGAATTGTCTCAAGGTCTTAATGAAGTTATTCTGAGACCAAATCTTCCTCAGTCATATCAAGCGTAATGATATAGGAAAACAGAAAAATAATTGTCACTCTTATTCTATTTTAGTATAATTTTTGAAAGGACACTCTCAACCTCATGCTATGAATTAATCTATCTTCTACTGGAAAAACAGTTGAATACTTTAGATAATGACCAATCAGATGAAACATCTTAAAATGAAAATCTAATCTAAAAGGAAATTATCTATTCCAGGAAACAACAAAGAATATCACATCAGAAACAAATACTTGCCATAAATCAATAGTATAGTCCCCCCAGAATAACAATAAACAGAAAACAGGTATTTTTCTTACTTTAACAGAAAATACCTGGAATACTCTGCTTCAATTTAAGAAAATAATTAGTTTTCCATGTTAAGTAAAACTATATTTGTGGTTCTCCAGATAAATAAATACAAGACTAAATTAATCTGAAGGGTATATATTACAAAATTTTCTGGAACAGAAACTTCTCTAGCAGTGTGCTGTTTATCTAGTGCTGTAAGAACAAGACAGTGTAAACAGTTTTCTTCAGACTCACTCCCATAATATTCTGGATCAAACTAGAAGTATTGACTGGATTTTTCCTGAATCACCTCAAACAATGACTTACCCTTCAAAAAAAAAGGAAATGTGAAAGCTGACCAACTCTGCAGAGTTACTGAAGGTCACCAAGGACAGACTACTGAACTTTCTCTGTCTCAAGACTATTAGTACCAAGATCTATGACTATCACAAATCTTGCTGATTTCTACTCCAAACATAATGTGTCGTCTTTGTCTCTTTGTCACATAAGGGTACATGTAAAACATTTAATAAAAGAAGAAAAATTGCATTCAAACTGCCTTAAAGGAAGAACAAGAAAATTATATTTTTTAGATTGTAGCTATAACATGAACACAGCTCAGAAATGACAATGATGAAAACTGTATAAAACAGAAAATTGTTACTTTAGCTGCAGATGTTAAAAGAGTAGGCTTCCTTTGCAGTCAAAAAAATGCTCTCCCAGGAGGTACTTAAAGGTAGGTGTACACTGAACCATGGCAACTAGAGAGCAGCAATTCCTTAAAAAAACATCAAGGGAGTTATGCAAATCAGCTCACATTAGTACATCCAACATGCATTGGACTTAATGGTGGTTCCTGCAACATCATCCTTCTTTCAGTGCACAGCTGACCCAGCTAAATATTCACCAAGTTAAAAAGAACTTGCACAGCACAATGCAATGATTCATTACCAACAGTGAAAGCATACCTTAATTTTCAACACTTGCAAAAAGTAATAGAAGTCATCACAAATAAAGTTTCAGACAGGAGGATATACAGCAACTCTCTTAGGCTATGCCTACACAGATGGATGTAGCCAAGCATGAATGAGCTCTGCCAGTGTTCTGAGATGGCTGGATACAAATCAGGACTATGGGTGGAATTACATAGCTGCCCTAACATAGCAGTGTCCCTAAAGCAAGTATACCCTGCATTTCGGCTGGCTCTCATAGCTTATGACACTGACCAAATGTCACATTAGTTTTTATATCTGACGTGAAGGCCCGAGACGGAACACATCCAGACAGCTCAGAGACTGTTTGCTTCTGCCTAAATTTGTCTTCATACACATTTGCATTCCCATAGTTCTACAGCCCACAGATTATTGACTAAGCTGTAACATTTCCCAGACATTTCAGTGAAATTCTTTCAGTTTGTACAGCAGAGAGTCACTACACTAATTCTTGTATGAATGTAATGGAATTTTGTCACTGAGCATTTTGTGGTAAAGTTATGCTAAGCTATGCTAATTGTCAGGCTCGAGGGTTGGTGATTTAAAAACATTCAAAATTCTTTTTCAGCTGAAACACTTTCACAGCACAAACACGTGCTATTTCAGGTCAGATAATCAGATATATTTATTAAAAGAAATTCTGAATTAGCTATTTCCACCTTATTTTGCTACACATACACACCTTCAATTCCCATATCAAGAACTGCTTTAAGCTCTAAAATCACCCATATAACAGTGATTCAGTAAATGACTCTCTTCCCAAAAGCTACAGTACTTTTTCACATCTTGCCTCAAATTTGTTATTTAAGCTTTAACAAATAATTTCACTTGCATCTATTCCATTTAGATCCTCTTATATACATTGCCCTATGAAAAGCGACAATTTAATGGCCATGTCTAAGGCAAAAATAGTTTCCAGTTTGTGCTGTAAATTAAATCTTGCTAGTTATAAACACAGCAGCAAAAATACTCCCATACATTTCTTTACATTATAAATATTGTCAGAAAGCCTTATCTAGATTGTCCACAATAGAAGCATTTATACATTATATCTGCTTGTTATACATTCTTTTTCTACCTACTTGCAGGTAGTTAAGGAACCAATGAATTTACCAATGTGTTAACTTGATTGTGTGATATTATGGGGGAAAATGAAGTGCCAAATCTTTTGCAAGAATTAGACTATGAGACAACTGCCTTGGAGGGTGTTTCTATATAGTAAGTATGGTAAGGAAACAAATTAAGAGCTAATGTTGGCTGTAAGAGTCAAGTATTATAAGCTGTCTTCATTCTGCCATTTTCAAAATCTAGATGAACAATCTGAGCTGCTATGAAAGAAAGGAGGGGAAAAACAAAACAAAACAAAACAAAACAAAACAAAACAAAAAAACAAAGAGGATGAACTAATCTGTTCTGGTTATCACTTTCCCAAGCCAAGGATAAGTCTAATAACAAGACATGTGAGCAGACACTCTTAGACAAGAAAGCAGCCAGTATTTCTGCTGTGCTCTCTGAATATCTCAGCCTTTCACAAGTTGCTTTTCTCCCTGGACTGAAACAAAGCCAGTTAGCCTTCGCTCTTGTCATTCACTTTGTCAGAGTTAAGGCAAGAAACAAAGAAATGTTGACTGGGCTTAGCAAAAAAGACATATATAACAATAAGTTTAAATATAAATTAAACTATATTGTTTCATTATACCTTCTAGATTAAGATGACTCTCTCCTAATTTTATCTGTCTAAAAGTAACGTGTCTCATCTCATCTAGTGTCCCTGAGGATTCAATGGACTCACCACATAGTGCAACAGACAGTTAGGTACCTGTGAAAGAATTGCCTGGCAGTATTTAATTGCAAAGGAATCTAGACAAGTACTGGAAAATAGAAAAGTAAAACTTAGATAGCTAAAGATAGGTCAGATGACTCATGTCTTCAATAACTTTACATTTGCAGAATACTGTTGGTGCCACAGATGGAAACTGGGAATCCACAACTGAGAAACTGAATAAGGAAAACGTAAGTTCCCTAAACAGACCCCAGGACATCCAATGAATAATGAATGAGTCACTTACAGCAATTCTATTTTTGTATTCCTTAAGATAGATCTGACAGTAAAGGCTAGAAAATAATTTCCTTAAAGGTTCTAAATGTGACTGGTTTATCTTTTGTTTTCAGTTTGGATGGCTGGATGATTAAGTAATTGTATAATGTTAAATATATATTAAATAATGTATAATGTTAAATAATCATATAATCCATACAAGATTGGCATAAGATGAATGAGAGTTGTGCCCTTTTGAAATAAGAAGTGCAAGATGTTTTTGAGCACCTGAAGGTTTCCAGAAATCTGTATTCAAGCAAGTAGATTTTCTCAGTATTGTAATTCTACCCAGCTTTGTACTTGTCAATGGCTCATAGATACTACTCCAAGATGACATTTTTTACTCTGAGAAGAGAATGATACTCTAAATACATCATTTGGGCTGAATCCAGGTATCTTAGTATCATAACTATGCATTTTTATCAACGTGAGCAGAGCACAGATTCAGACACCACAAGTAGGCAAGTCCTCAGGCTTACCGGTGGCTTGTTCTGTTGCTATATGAACATACTCAAGTTACTTACATTTTAAAAAAATAATGCCTTGCATTTCTTTTTCCTAATATCTTGATCCATTAATTGGATTAGATCTTAACTAGACAGAATGTTTCAGTAAGAGATTACAGCATCTACTGTTATGTGAGGTTAGAAATATGACCACAAAATATTATTTCTCTGTCAATGAAAAGATTCTTCATGAATAATATACATTTTTCATTAGGTTCTATGAAGCTAATCAACAGCTAATTTAAGGCCATTTGGAAATAGTTGACAGCTGTACTACTGTCAAAAAATGAAAATCTTTCTTAGTATAAGCTTAGTAACTAGTTCTTTATGGTTTGTCTTGCTGCTACAAAAATTGTTAGTTGTTTCTGACTTTTATAAAGCCATTAATGTATTTTGACACCATTATTAATGACTGGCATATCATATTTTTCTTTTTTTTTTCAGAATTAGCAAGAATCTGATTAGCAATAATCTGGTCTAAACATTCCTCCACTCTCTCAGACCATTTAATATTTAGTAGATTTCAGATTAATTAGAAGAGCATAAATCTAATTTATAAAGTATGCTACAGCAGATAATTCTTAAATATGACATGAAAAAAAAGCAAAAATTATTTTCCTGAAATTTATATGAGGCATTCATTAGAACTTTAACTCACAGTCAAAAAAGATTTTCAAAAATGTTCAAGGTCCACAATATCTGTAAAATTTAAGTATTTTGTTTTCAAATGAGATTCTTTTGATTATTTATGTATTTTTCTTGCCTTGTGCTTAATTACATTAATTGGGTGTTTTTTACATTCTCTGTGACTGATTTGCACTTCCTACAGAAATATTTAAAATTAATCTATTGTTGATCCAGTTTGGAAAAGTTTGTTGCATTTTATTGATTCAATGAGTTCTGCTACTGTTAGAAAGGACTACTTTTAGGGAGTGTATCTTGTTCACAGAAACCAGACTGAGGCATAAACATAGGAAGACAATATCTTGACAAGAGAAACAAGGTCTTCTACACGTGGTAAGTTGCTAAAATAAATAGAAAACAGTAATTTAAAAATCTATTTTCTATTATCTATTGAACAATGCTAAATATTTTTCCAACTATTATGCACTGTCATTGAAGATCTACCGGGCCGTGGATTTACTATCACTTCCTAAATAGTCATGACTAACAACAAAAAAACCCAGTAACTAAGGCAGCTGCAAAGAAGGGAGACTGTTGTTAAATTCTGGTATAACGACACGAAAAAATATGGCATCTGAATGATTATTCTTACTGGCACTGTAATGTAATTCTACCTTAAAAAATTCAGATTGCATTATCTTAATGTGAATATTGGAAAAGATAACACTAAGTTTAGTAACATGAGAGGAAAGGCTGAAGTTATAAATGCAATCATAAATTACTTCTTAGCTCACAAAAGACAAATCATGCCACCGGTGCTGTTTCCTGGAGTTTGCTGTGCACTCAAAAAAAACTAAACTGAAAAAAGAAAATTCCACTTGGTGTAAGATGGTGTCAGCTCCATATATCTGTTGGAAACACAACCAATTACCATGTTCTGAAATTAATTTGTATAGACAAAAAACTCACTCCCCTCAAAGAACCATGCTAAATCTGGGCTTTACTGAAAAAGTCACTCAACTGAAGGCTAGTGTTTAGAAGGGTGTGAAAAGAGTAAAAATTTGAATTCATTCTAGGTTTCTAATACAATTGGAAGAGTACACTAGGATGAACACAGCATTTTTACTTACAATTTTTCAGTGAAATATTGCCTGTTATCTTACTGTAAAGTACAGTACAAACACCTATTCAAATACAAGAAACATTTGAAAGTGACAATGTGAAACAAGATTTTCAAATACTGTAGAAGAACTGGACTTGTAAAGCTGTTCGAGTATTTATCATCATAATGAATTCCTGTCAAACTGGCCCGTGCTTCACTGTAAAACAAACTGAAAATCTATTTTGATTTCTAATTAAAAGGAACTTACTATAAAGTTAATTACAAAGTATCTAGATATGAATCAGGACTTCCAGGAAATCTATTTCACACAAAAGAATTCAATGTGAATGTTTCCGTTGATTTCTATGAGAATTAAAGTAAGCTCTCTGCTAGTAACTACAGGGCAGTAATTTTGTACTTCCATCTATCACACTGATGGTTGATTTTGCATTTACTTAAATAAAAATTTCCATGTTATTAAAATCCTTTGATTTCCTAAAACCAACAGACCATATTATGTTCATTTCTGAATATTTGTTTCTGCAACCTTTCAAACATGGAATAGTCATATTCACTTAGACACAGTCCCTTGAAAGCAAGGCAGAGCTCCAATAATAATTCAAAAACTGTCTTAAAATATCATCATCAATTGTGTATCTCATAAAAACAGCTTCATCCCTGTCTCAAGTGCAGACCAACACTGATATCTTCACCCCTTAGAGACACAAACTGCTAGAAGCAAAATACTAAAGGCCATACTGTCTTCCTTCATCTCCTCCCCAGCATTCCTGTGCAGTCCAAATGCACCTCACAAAATTGCAGAACCTATAGGGAGCACCTCAGAGTTCAAGGGACACCCCTGAAACAATGACACAGTATGACCCACACTGCAAACAAAAGATTTTAATGAAAGAGAAAAGCCTGCAATTCCAGACAGCAGTCAAGCTTATTATCACCTTGAGCTGCTGTCCATCATACTAAAAGGATGACTCCCTCAGGCAAATGCCAGCTGAGGAATAATCGTATTTTTCACTTCTCTAGTACCTTTATCTGATGACCTCAAAATACTTGACAAACATTAATTCATGTCACTTCAAAATACTTTCTGCTGCTGGCTAAATATCACTGTAGTCTAAATAAGGGCTGAGTGGCACTGCTGGTGGAGCAAGCTTTCCACTAACAGTAAATTGCTTTCCTTGCTCTGTATCAGTGGTAGAAAAATGCATATGGGGAGATTCCAAAGGTTTTTCAGAACTGGGTCTAAAATACCAGTAAGAGTTTGGGCAAACCTAGTCTCTGGGAAAAAGTACAATATCAAATATCCAGTTTTTATTACCTGTGTGAGCAGCTTGGCTTCGGTCCCTGCTTCTAACTTATGATTTTTGTACATGGCATCAAAACAAATAGAAAGATCTTCCTTACCGCACCAGAGCCAGGGCTACTATTTCTTTAAAAAAAAAAGTGCTGTGCATGGGAGTATCTGGAAATCTTACTAGGTTATGAATGTCTTACTTTCTTACACTTTAAATATTGAGACAAAGCAGGGATTACATGAAGTCTATATTTTTTACTATGATTCTATATGATTATGATTTTTTTAAAAAAACTCTACTCTCTCTCTCTCCAGCAACCTAAAATGAAAGGTAGTGACTGAGTGACAGTGGAAATAGTATGTCTGTACAAATCTTCAATGTGACCGCTATTGACCAATATTTCTAAAGAAATAAAACAGAAAAAGATACAAAGGCTTGGACTGTAGGACAAAATCAGTGTACTCTAAGTCCACAGGAAGTATTTTTTTCTTCTAGTCACTGCTTATATGTTTAGATTAATATATCTTCCTACTATACAACACAATAATCATTTGGACATTAATATTTTTCAGAACAATTTTTCTGGTTTTAAGAACAGTTTCTGGAATAAGGGGTATTTCTAAACATATTTGTAGTGTAACAAGTGATATTCTAGCAAATGTCAATCTATTTTCTTTTGGAGTAGCATATTAAATAAAACTGTCAAGTTTTCATCATTATCTGAAGAGCCAATTTTGTAAAATTCCTATGAATGGACAATTTCAATGAATGGAACTAGTCATAGATATAATGACTTTCATTATCAGATTAATGGCTTACATTCTCAGAAAAATCATCAAGGACTTTTGTGTGGAGATTCAATAGAAGTTTGAAACTATGACTTTTTATTGAAAATAAATATTTGTTAACTCTTTAATTACTCATACTGAAAAAAAAAGTACACCACACAAGTCACAGAATTTTCTGTATCCCTGCCAGTAAAATCTGATAAATCTTCAAGCTAAAAAAAAATAAAAAGAGGAAGTATAAACCTAGGTACTTTATTGTACAAAGTCAAAAATTTGAAACATCAGACATCTTCTATAGAGTATAAATAAATTACTGGTTTGCTAGTCTCTGTTGTGTTACTAACATGAACCATGCCTGTATTAATGAAAGAAGTTTGGCAATATTTTGTATCACAATATGATTCCCAGATTACAAACAACAAAACTAATATACAATGAGAAAAATAATAATAATAATAAGTATTATAGTGCAAGGGATCAAAGCTTTATTTATTATCATTTTAATGCCTTTCCATGTGTCTCTTGTTTGTCCTGGCTTGCTGTCTAATGGACAAATTTATAAAGAGATTACACTGAATTTGGAGCTACTAACAATTTAGCTGTGCTCCTTAGACATCAGTTGAGAACTGCTTCTCAAGCTAATAAACCCTCTGCAATTAAAAGGGTTTTTACTCTGATGTACTCATCAGATTTAAATTTTTAAATCAATAGCATAGATAAAAAAGAGTAGATGCCCAACAGTGTCTCAGAGTAAAGGTATATGTATACTACATATAAAGGAATATGTAAAGGAATATGTGTACTACATCACACCAGATTCTGATATAATGCAAGTAATAGTTGGTAAAAATATTTTCAATTTTAGGAAAATGTTTATATATTAAATTACAATTCCCATTCTATGCTTAGTTACAAGAAAGTATCATTTGCAACTTTATATGTATGTCCACTAAAAGACGACCAGGAAACAGTCACCAACAGTAGGTCAAATACCAATGGATGCCATGAGAAATAGCAATCTTTAAAAGTTACTTACGCTTGTCGGTCCCTGTACATCTTGTTAACTTTGTCCCACTGAAAATTAAGTTGAGTCAGCTTTTCTTGTATATTTGCTGCTTCCTTTGGTGTTGCATTTTGCAAGGCCGGTATCTTCTTGTTGTGAATAATGTCTATATGACCCTGCAGTCTCCCCAGGCTATCTTTAATGCTCTGTAATACCAAGATTTTAGAAAAGAAAAACAAAACATTATTTTTATAAAGAAAAAAAAAATAATTCAGAAGCAACAGAAAGAGGGTGAAAATGCTAACTAAGCAATAGCTTTGCCAATAACAGCAGTTTTACAGTAACCAAGGAATGTCCAGCCTTTCTTTGAAGACTGAACTGTACCTCAGAAAGGTGATGGCTGGAGGGGAAGCAAAGCACTACTACAGTCACTCATGAACTCCTCTACACCAAGGTTACATCTGTTTTAACCCTATTTCTTATTAAGAAAGCAGAACAAAGTCCCATTTCACAGACTCATGTTTAAGTATTCTTTAATTATTTTGCTGTTTATGCTCCTCTTCTATACTTGTTTCAGCAGATATTAAAGAGATATAAAAGTAACAACATATATTAAAAAAAGAAAAGTTTGATATCATTTGTTTTGCCTTTTGCTGGATATTCACAACTCAACATTTATGATTTTTCAAATAGTCAGTCCTTTGTTGTTTCAGATATTCATTGCCATGTGTTGAAACACCAAAGCAAGAAAATCTGCATTTATTCTGGACCCGTAACATCTTTCAAATATGTGAAAGCATTTAAAACTCTACATGTTGTCAGTGACCATTATTTATCCATTTATCAATCCATTCAGTTCCATGACTGAATTATATAGTTTTTCTTTTTGCTCTATAAAGCAATACTTAAATATGCAGTTTATTTATTTATATTCTGTGAACTAGATAACGTTCAACCACACTCTTCAGTCTGCCATCCAAACAGGCACAGTTTGGTATTTCTATGATTTCCTTGTTCTTTATCAGAAAGATGACAGAAATTGTTTTTTTTTTTTGAAATTAGCCAATTCAGCCATATTCAGCCTTCACCATAGAATCAGAGAATGGTTTGAGCTGGCATAAATCTTTAAGGGTCATCTAGTCAAAACTCCTGCAATACAGGGACATCCTCAACCAGATCAGATTGCACAGAGTGCCATCCAGCCTGACTTTGGATGTTTCCAGGGATGGGTTGGGAGGAAGCTTCAAAGACGGTTAAGTCCAGACCCCTGCCACTGGCAGTGACATCTTTCACCAGATCAAGTTTCTCCAAGTCCCATCTAGGCTCACCCTGAACACTTTCAATGATGGGACATTCACAACTTCTGTTAGCAACCTTTGTCCAACATCCCTAAATTTCCAATGTCACTACCTATCACTGTTCTATTGTGTTTCTGTCCCTTATTTTTTTCTGAAATACAAAAGCCTCAGAATGAACACTGAGAACTTGTAGCTAAGAATTTATTAGATCAACTGACCAAAGACTCTTAGTCTCGTTTAACACAAAAAACATTCTTTAGTTGCTGTACACAACTCTGCAGCAACTTTATTCCAAAGATAAGGGAGAATGCTGATTTGACAGAGTTATGAGACATATAAATTGCTAGTTTGTGTGTGAGAAGCTCTTTCACACTATCAGCACTTTTGAAAGGAGACAAGGATCAAAGAATGTTGTGTTATTTTGCAGTAGACAGAAAAATAATCAGTGGTAGGAAGCCAAACAAAAAAGAAAATGATATTTGCCCTCTAACACTGTCAAAGTCTGGTTAAACCCTGTAGCTACAATCTGATGGTTTTATTTCACCATCATAAAAAGATCAGATTTGCCTCTCCTTCATTTGTGAAGAGCAGGCATCAAATTTGAAGTAATACATGAGAATTTTTGGAGGTTATAATGTACCAGAAATAGGAGAAAAAAGACTTAGCATGAGTGGACTCTTCCTCAATCTGTCGCTATACTTGTCATGGCAAATGAATCTAGCCAAAGAATATGTCAGCTGTTGCCTCACATGGATTGACAGAGACATGGGAATTTAGCACTGAACATCTGTGGTTTATCTGCCTATGAGGGGCTGGGAATAAGAACACTGTAGTTATTTATGTGCAACAGTATTCCGGTCTACACGTGTTACCTAATGGAGTTATTAAAGCAAATAAAAGCTGTACTAAGCATTGACAAAGCACAACAGTCCATCACGTCCTTTCACCTTCCCTGCATGTCCACTAAAAAATATCTCAGATATATTGTTTGTGTTTAGTCCTATAAATGAACAGTATAATTGTCTTTCACTAGTTTCAGCCAAAGAAAGAAACACAGCTAGTAAATTCAATTTTAGGGAAAAAAAATTAAAAAGTTTGATAAAACTTGTTTTCACCCATTTTAACTTCAACTAGATAAAAAAAGATAACTTTGCTTGTCCCTCTACTCACCTGGCTTGAAGGACAAGCATCTCATTTATATGCCAACACATTACAAAAAAGATGAAATAGAGGTTCAATCCTGCAAACCTCTGCTCACTGGAGTAATTTCAACTGTATAAGCTGAAGTCCAGAGTACATTCTTGTGATAGCATCTTTTACGATTAAAAAAAACTGTTCTTTTTTATAAGGTCTTTTGCTTTTCCTTGCAATATTTTAAAGGCAACAAAATTTCAATTAATAAATTTTTAAAATACATTTATGATCTTATAAACCAGAAATTGCTAGACTATTAGAAGAGTCTAGTATTAACACATTATAACAATTTGAATGCAGTTTAAAGGGTAGTTTTAGTTATGAAGATTTCACAGCAAGATTTTACTTTTCACCTTTAAGATTTAAGACTATGACTGAATAGAAGAAGATGAGGAGGTATACTCATTTCTAATAGTTCCTTGTCAGAAATAATGACACCTGACCTTTATATCCTGGATATAATACTTAATAAAAGAATCAGAAATCAGTGCTCCAACTCACCTTGTTATTATTTTTTTTTGGGTTGTGCACAATTTTTTTTCATGGAACACACATTTTAAATATTCTACTGATTTTAACTAATAAGATTTCAGAGCAATGCTCTGAAATAATTGCATACCAAAAATAAAAAACACAAAAAGATACTCTGGGTTCCTAAAGCTCTAGGGCTGCAAATACTATATTATGTTATTCTTTGGAAAAAAAAAAAAAGTTCCATAAAGCTCCTTATGACTAGTAATTTGAATCCATCAGGCCTCAGAAATGTGACTTACATTTAGCAGACTAAAGGAAATAAAAGAAAAAATGGCAGATGTCTGTTCTCTGGGCTAATTCACAATAAGGAACATGTTTCCTCCTTTGTGAGCAATCTACCACCTAGAGCAAAAGCTGTCTGGGTCTGTCGCATTACTCAACAAACCTCGTTTGACTTTCCCAGCATAACGTCTCACACTCAACATTCCTTACTCAGGTCAACCTAATCTGTTTTTATACGCCTATGCCATGGATAATTAAGGTATTCAATGCTATTAATGTGAATATAACAAATACTGGGATAAAACATAAAATGCCTCAAAATCTTCCAAGTTTATATCCCTTGAACACATAGGAGGCAGCATCTTCACAAAACCTCACCACGACTAAAGTTTTACATATTTAAAGAAAAGGAGAAAATGTAATTAAAATACCAAAAGGTGCCAGAACACACTGAAGTGGGCACTCAAGTTAGCACTCAAGTAGCCTTCATTAAGTTTGAGTATCAGCTCATCTCATCCACCCCAGAAGGCACTTAATTGTGTTTAAAATGTTAAAGTAATCAAATGAAGCGTGATATGTGAGCTTATATATGTTCCAAGTAGATCAATTTTCTAAATGTTAAAAATAGATTACATCTATACACTTCAGAACTGATATGTGGCACAACCCTAAATGATTAGAATTAGCGGTCTATAAACAGGCATATAATACCTGATATGTTAGATTTTTGCTTTTGTTTAGAGCATAGCTTTTACAGAAAAAGTTAACACAGTCAACTTTCTAAAAATGAAATCCACAACTGGATGGCATAAAAGTGTCCAAGAAAAAGGAAAAAAGATATCATGCATATATGTGTATGCACAAGCTCAGGTATCTCACACGCACACCTCGTCTGTGTACCACGTTGAAAAGATCAGCTTTGAGCAGTTAGTTATCAACACCACTTTGGGAATTTATGTAACACGGTTAACAGAAGTACACAAAGCTTTCATTTTTGAGAAAAGGTGGATAACAGAAAACCATTAGCAGCTGAAGTGACAGTAGCCTTTGGGGAATGATACATCTCATTGGTCTTGAAAAGAAATATCTGAGTGCTAGAGACCTGAACACCAGTTCATTTTTCACTACCTGGAATTTGTCTTTATTTGCCAGAGACAGACAACTTCCTGTAAAATTTCAGTTCCTTGGCTATTTGTGTACAAATCAGCCACCAAGCACTGTGTTACTGACAGATCTATTTGGAGAGTTCATTTGGTTATACTTTTGCAGCATAAAACTACTCTGCATATCAAATTAGGTGATATTTCTTGATAAGACTCACTTAATACATGCCAAATACATACGTCAGTGTTTGAAACTAAAAATACACTTTTGGCAATCCAAACATTTGTAGAACGATGCTTTATATTTATATGTATAGCTGATTTCTTACAATATTTCATCCTTTTTGAACTAACATCAAAACCAGCAACAGCACAACTGTTGGTAATCACGAATAGCTGGAATAATTCCAGAAATTATTTATAATTTTAAAGTCTGTATGGAACTATGAGTTACAATATCTGGTGTGGGTATTATTGGTTTAATAAAACATTTTGAAAGGGGATTTTGGATGCCAGAATCACAGATCTGTAATGTTTACAGTAAATTCCCTATATCTTGAAATAAGACACAGTAGAAAACAGCAGAAAAAGCCATCTATCTGTCAGCAGACGAAGAATTACCAACCAAAGAGAAAAAGAAAAGAGGGGAAAAAAAATAAAAATAAGAGCATGAAAAAAAAAAAGTGTATTTAAAAAACAACAACAAACAACCTGATTTTTAAACTAACTAAAGACCCTACAGGAAACACAGCAGATGATGAACTGGAAAAAGAACTGTTAGAGTGATTATGCAAGAAGTGACATATACAAGAAACCTCTGTCTCAAAGAGCCAGATGGCTTTCCATATTAAAATCGTTACATCACTGAACAATATTATAGCTAAATGTATAATCATACTCTACAATACAGTGTTCCTGATGAAATTAAGAATATTAAAAAAAGCCTAATATGTATAGGCCATACTGCAGGTTTGCAGCAGTTTTGAATTCACAGTTAATATCATTAAGTAATGAACAGGCATGCCTATGATAGTGATTCTTAACATGAAATTCTACTAAACACTTTCTCACACATGGCTATAAACACAAATTAGACTTCTTAAATACCAGGTAGACTGTTTCTTTTCAGTACACGCATTTTCCTATGTGTCAGGAAACAGAAATACATGTTAGTTTATTTCTCTGGTTAATAAATACATTTATTTCAGTGTATACATTTGCCACTAAATAAGCTGGAGTTTGAACAAGTAGCCTCGCATGAGATAATCATCACCCAGGAAACCTCTGGCATAGTACAGCAATAAAGCTTGGTTTTCTAAAACCAGATTAAGCTGAATATATGCAAATTTTTACATTCATTTAAACTTCAAGAAGCATTAGGAAGATGCATTCCAAGCAAGGATAATTAGCTAAATTCTGAAACCATTTTATCCCTGAACTTGATCATGTAATGAAATCCATTGTAATTACAATCAAATCTGTATGGGAAACTCAATGATTATCAACTCCATTAATATGAACATCATCGATAGCAGACAGAAGTGCCATAATGTTTGTCCTTTTAGCAAAATCTCTCCTATTTTGAGAGTCTATCATTAAGCCAAATTTCCCAATCATTCAATCTATGAACCATGATTTTCCACACAATCAGCTGGAGTTTCATCTTTGACAGAACTGTCACATTTAAATTGTTTTTTAAATACTGTAAGTACAGTGATGAAGAAAAACAGAGGCACTGCATGCCCTAATACTTAAAAGAGCTCGTAATAGGATAACAGAAACATTACAATTGCTGATTTTATGAGATAAAGATACAAGACATAGTTTCTCTACTTGATTTTTCCACTCTGTATAGTAAAGGAGAACAAATTTTTTAGGAATTCCTTAAAATTAAGAGAACAACATTCCTAGGACCTGGTTTCAGCAGCTTTATTAAAAGTGCCCATAAAATAATTATAATTTACCAAATGTTAGAATTTATGAGATTTTTGCTGCAGAACCTCATATTTTGCTATTTTTAGATATCTTTGATATAAAAATTCAGTATTAGAATTACCTATGACAATTAATAAAAGTGATTATTAGTTTGTATTTGACACTTATCGTATTCGGATAATGAGCAATCGGGTTAAAGTCTTACTGTATATATTTACATTGGAGAAAAATGTTCAAAGCAGTTACCGCTGAATGATTGTTGCAAATAAACTTCTTTTTCCTTTTAAGGATTAATTAAAACAGATTCATATTGAATGGGAGTGAAAAAAAAAATAATCACAAACTCAGTTTTAAAACACAGCTATTCATGACAGTTCTGTGATTTGATTCATACAAATCTGCCAGGGATAAAAATCAACCACAATTTAATTTCAAATCTATCTTAACCAGCAGCTGAACAATTTATGCACTATTTTTCTATTTTTACTGCAAGACAATGACAATGATAAATGCTTTTCCTTGGAAATAAATATTCATTAAACAGGCTCAGATCAAAACTATACCCTTCCAAAAGCCCATGAATGTGCAAGATCCATTTGCCTCTTCTGAGAGATTTATTTGAGAGGAAGATGGAACTGTGTCCTCAAATGCATTTCATAACAATTCAATAGCTCAGTTAAATTAAACCTATAGCTGTACTTACTTGTAACCTCAGTAATCAATATTATTAAAGTTGATGTCAACTCCAATAATACCAAATATTTGTGGGCAAATGACGAATTAGTTATGGATATAAATCAGCTGAAGATAGCCCAAATGTAAAGCATTAAGAAGTACTAAAAGGATGTCAACTACCAGTAGACTGCTTGAGGTAGGTCACTGTTTTCCAATCCAGTCTAGTAAACAAACGTAAGTTCATACAGAAGGACCAAGTGGTTGCACATTAGCCATTATTTACACAGCCTATAATGTTTTGTGTGCAGAAGTGTCATTGTATTAATCAACTTTGTTTCAAATGAAGAATGACAACGATATTGGCACGTTGCGTGCTTGAATACTCAGAAACACTTTAATCTGCTACTAAATCAGAAGTGTTAAAAGGAATGACTTCCTGCTATTTCACATAGCCCTATTATCAGTATATACTTCCTTTGCTCCGACACTTCTCTATTACGCTTCACTACACACACTATACTGCCTTGCTAGGAAACTGAAACCCTAATTTTCAAGAGCTAATAAGAATATCTGTGTACTAGTGTGTGTATATATATATACACACACAGATATACATAGATGCATAAAATATGTATGAATTACAAACAGATGTGATTTTATAGATGCTAATGACAGCAAATGGATGTAGTTTTATTTCCTTTGTTATGGAAAGAGATAAATGGGCTTCTAAAGAGGACAACTGAGAGGCCCTGCCCCAATTCTCCCTCTAAGCTTCTTACAGCTGACTGTAGGCAAATTCCAGCCTCTATAGGCTAACATTTCATTTTTTTTAAGACTTTCCTTCCCCAAAATAATCATGGAACAATGGAAATTGGGTCTTCTCTTTATGCTGGATGACAATTTGAAATTGCTGTAATTATATACAGCATTTAAGCATGATTTTTTACAAGGCTTTCCTCGCAAAAACGTTATTTTGAAAAAGCTGATAACTCACCTATTTAGGCTTACAGTTTTAATCTTATTCTTTTCTTATGATGATTCTCTTGAAAAAAGTCCACTAATTTCAAAGATTTTTGCTGTTGCAAGTGATGATGAAAACAGTCATATCAACAATACTGAAGTTGCTTTTTCTTAACTACTTTATCTTCCTACTGGACAGTATTTTCTGATTAGCTAATTAAACTGTAATTATTGCACAGAGTACAGCCCTAATCAGACTTTAAGCTTTTTAGGTCTAGCATGGAACAGAACAGCTAAATTTTACTTGGGTTTATTGTTGTTTTAATATTAAAATATTTTAAAATCAAACACTACACGAAAGCTGCCAAGATTGAGTGTGAATAGGGTTTCTTGCTAATTACTTCAAATTACAAACACACAAAATTTTAACCACAAATTCATAACTTCAATTATCTAATTATCTAACAGCCCCTCTCCTTACTCTTTGGGTTTTTTGTTTGTTTTTTTTTTTTTTTTTTTTATCTCTACTTTGCAGATACACTAATGTTCTTGTCACAGAACACAGAATGTTAGGGGTTGGAAGGGACCTCCAGAGATCATCAAGTCCAACCTCTCTGCCAGAGCGGGACCATCTTCCAAATATAGGTCAATCGGACAAAAATAAATAAACTCTTCAGTGTTCTTGCATTTTGCACCAATGCACTTTCACATATAAACATCCGTACATATACACATCACAGAGTGACTGAGCACTTACAAAACAAATGTTTCTGAGAGTAAACGTAGGTTGCCAATATACAGAAGACCCAAACCAACAGAATCCAATTGTAAGAAAAGCTTTCCATCTTACCTTGAGACATTCTTCTTGTTTGAAGAGATCCTCATAATCCTTAGCCTGCAGAACAGGAGAATTAAGGCGCTCTTCTACCTCAGACAAGGCTTGTAGAAGGTGAAGGATGTCTGCCAGGTATGTAGAAGGCACATGAGCAGTTTCCACAGTCATAGTTTCAGTCACCACAAAAGTTGAATGTTCTTGAAGTGTTTGCTGGTATAGATATACAACAGAACGCTTCCTTTAGTTTCTCAACACTACACAAATTTATAAATTCTAACAGTGCAATTTCCAGTTCACAACCTAGAAACAATTTAAAATAATTTCTAAGGACAAATGCAGTAAGTACTTAAGGTTTCTGACATAGATCCTTCACTCTCCACAAGTCTATTTGAAAAGGCAAGTACTAAAATTAATCCATGCAGAAGTGTACAAACTTTTCTCCTCTTACTTTGAAATGAGATGAAGATAGGAAGTGCAAGAGTGATCTGCACTTACACGGAAACTTTAGTGCTAGCCCTTTAACTTTAAATCCTCACATTACTTTAAGAATCTGTCCTTTATCAGAGAAATTCCATACATGCCAGGCATAAAATACTAAATCATTTCAAGGTGTCAAGTAAAATAATTACTTGCATAATAGACACAATTTCTTAAATAAAATGCCACACAAAACAACTAGGCCAACTCAGTACTTTCAACACTATACTAACATCTTTCTCTTTAAAGTAGAAAGTACAATTTGGAATTGCATGATTTGAAAGGTCTTTAAGGAATTCATGTTTCTAAAAGAAATCCCAACAATATACTTCTTCCAAAATTTAAGAATTTATTTTTCTTTTAATCTGGACAAATACTATTCTGAAAGCACATGCATACAGGAAATGTAAAGAAATCTCAGATTGTTTAAGTTCCATGAAAATGGAACCCCAAAATTGATCTATGGCATTTGGAAAGATACTGACACATAAGGTGACAAAATAGTGATTGTTTATATAAATTCTCTGTATTTCTAATTTTATGTATTTATGTATCATAGATAAAAAGTAATACCAGAAGTGTGCTTTGGAGCAGTGAGAACTCTGCTTCTTTTAACTAAACTCCAAATAAATGTTCACCTGCATCTCCACCATAAAAAGCAAAATTTAAAAGATAAAAATTATTAGTGATTTCGTATGTTCTTATTTATTTTGCCACATCACATAATTTTACCAGTGTGAGTCCAAGATCCATTATGTGTGACATCTGCCTTCTAGAAAATATAAACTTAATGAGGACTTCAAAGAAATTTTACAAGCAATTGTTGGTAAACTTTCTTTCAAAAATTGTATTATAGATGCTTCTGTCTTAATACTGATAATCACGGATTTTGGAGCCATGTCTGTAAAAAACAATGGACCAGTGGACCTGAATAAACCAGCTTTTCTTCTTATGGGGCTGAGTAACCTGGTTCTTCAATTATTGTTAGAGACTTAAGATATGCATATAAACACTATAAAAGATGTATGCCTATCACATATAAATCCCATAAAGTTATCTGTAGACTTGTGGTATTCTGCTGCATTTCTTATGCAAATTTAATTGCTTTGCTTACACTTCTTTCACTAAATGACTTTCTCAGTACATCTGCTAACACTGACACCTCTCTACCATACCACTGCTATCATTTTTATTATTTAAACTAAATAGCTTAGAAAAAATTGCATTTACCACATATAACACATTCTGCAAAAATAACAGTTTACCACAGTAAACCTGAAGAAAAAGCTGTCCCAGTTGATTAGAAAAGGGGAGATTCTCAACAGGTCACTGAGACATGCAGCAATATATTTTCATTTCTCAAGACTACAATGTGACACTTGTCACATGGAATAAGGAAATTTAGACTCACATGAGGAACATTTCAACTATAATTGTATTTACCTTTTTGACTGATAAGACAGATAATTTACATTCACAATAATGAAAAGAGCATGCTAGGTGTACAAGTTTACTGACTCAGAATGAGGTCACATGAATTTGTAAAGTGACACACAAAATATAATTAGTTTCTATAATCATATTAGTTAAATCTATTTTTTTCCATGCCAAATTTAGGCTAAAAACTGTACACATACATGTATATACATACATGTATCATCATGTACATAAAAACTGTGCCTTCTTGCTCTAAATAATTCCATAAAACAGAAAAAAGTCAGGTGGAAATCTGATGCGTGGGCACTTCATGGATATCATGCTTTATTATGCTTTATTACTTATAGTAGTGCCAAAATTTCCATCACTGCTACAAAGAATTAATATAAAAGCACTCTTCAAGGCATAATTAATTAAGATCTGAAGACAGGACTGAACCTTGTATGACATATATGGTTTAGTAATTCCTCAAAATACGTGTACTATTTAACTCCCATCAACATTAGTGAGATATATGCAAAGTTATATTCACACCATCCTTTACAAAAAACTTTACATTCTTATTTCTCACAGCTGCATGATTACTCATATAGTCCTACAGGAAACAGGAGATTTCTAGCTCAAGAAAACCATTAATGTTTATATTGCTAGTTAAACTGTAAAGTACTACAATCAGATGAATAAATAAATGGATTGATATTTGAAAGCAGATGCCTACCAGAACCTGCCCCTCATATTCAGCCACATTATTTAATGCCTTATTCTAAAATAAAGTAACAAACCAAACTAATCGGTTTCTGAATATTACTTAAATAAGAGTTGGAAATTTGATACAACTTTAGAAATCAAGGATTACAATCATTTTACTTTAGTGGGTTTTTCCCACTAGGGAATAGATCACAGGTGTTTCTTTCTATCTTTCCAACAGTCATATAACAGAACCCAAGGCAAAAATTGGCATCCTGCACTAACAAATGGAGACTAGACACATCCAGAACTTACAGTTTTAACCAGCAAATATAGGGAAAATTTATTTGCTTGCCCTTGTGTTTGCTGGAATTGCCTTAGTATAGAAGATTCAATGAGTAGTCTGTCCTTCCTATACTCTGGACAAGCATCTTCACTAGAACAGCATAACAGAAACTGAATGTTATGCTTACACTGTAATGAGGAAAAAAACAAAAACAAAAACAAAAACAAACAACCCCCACTTTTTTTTTTTAAAAATAGGAGATTGGAGCCACTACTATTAAAAATAATACTAATTCAGTAAAGATATATGCCATTGCTGATGCCAAAATAGTTGCAAAATAGTTTAACGTTTTGTAAGGATTAAAAAAATAAGAAAATTGAAATTAAAGTTTTAGACAATTGTTTAAGAAGAGTTTTGATTAAGTTGAATCTGACAGTAACAGAATATATTAATTATTTGAAAATACCCAAACTCAAATAATACTTTAAAATAGTACATAATACAAACTGTTAAGAATCATGGGCGGAAACTGGTGTAAATGGCCGTTTCCTATATTGCCATTTCTGCAAAATATACTTTTATTGATATTAATTTATTTTGTATTTTTTCTTGTGTGTCAGTGATGTACTGATGTGCAAATTATTTCCAGTCTCAGAAAAAAACAAATTCTTTTGGGTAAGGCTTAACATTTCATGCATTACTTTTCACCAAGCATTATCATCTCTAGTAAACTGAATTTTCTTTCCTATCATTACATATTTTTAATTAACGGATAGGATGTTTCCATGAACATGACACTACCTATTTTATTGATGCCTACCACATCCTACCAAGTGCAACACAAAGACAAGGAATACTTCCATGAACTAACCCCTACAGAGCAGGCCAACAAACAAACAAAAGAAACTGAAACCCACAAAACCAACCAACCAAAAAAAGGAGTTACAGAAGTAATGTAGGTTTTGTCCACAAACCCAAACATCACCTCCCACCCCCAAAAGTATCTGTGATGATAAAGAACAGTATCACCTAGTGGCATCAGAACTAACCAGCTTTGTAGAATGCTTCTAATTTCCTTTTAGTTCTGGAAAACTCGGTGTTAAAGCACAATTCGCCCATCTCCGTGTACCCATTTCCTTTCCTCTTTCTGCTGAGGGAACAATCCCAACATTACTTTTGCTCTTCAACAGTTTGCACCCAGAAGGCCTCTACCTTTTTTGTGACAGGCCTGAACAACTGTTCCTTTTTTGGTCTCTTCTCACTAGAGGCCTCCAAACTCATAGTGAACTTAGTGTGCTGTGCTTTTGAATTAATAACTACACATAAACAGAATAATTGGGAGGAGTAAAGTGGCAAAACACACCTATCAGCACTACTGCACCATGACACTGCTCCTAGCAGCATCCTGACCAGAAGTTCAGGGAAAACAAACAAACATGTGCCTCTTCCTGAAGTGAATTAATGCTTGAGAAAGTATTCTTTACAAGCAGCTGCAAGATATATGAGAGTGTAAAAAGTCAGTCATTTCTGAAGGAATAAACATAGGTGTGCTACAAATACAAAAAAAAAAATAAAATAAAAAAAAAAAATAAAAAGGAGCTAGCAGACACCTTCTGGACAAAGGCAGCCATGCCTCAGAGTCCAATAAACTTTGGAATGGTTTATTATTTTCTAGAGAAAAATGTAAACTACATGGAATTTGTTAGCTCATGGTTAGCATCAATATGTCAAATGAATTAAAAATGTAAAGTTATGATTAAATATTGTCAGAGATCAATAAAACCACTTTCAATTACATATTTATACATAAAGAAAGTTTTATTCACCCCTTTCTGTTCCAGCTGTGAGTGCTGATGTCAACCAACAACCATGAAAATAAAATCTGCATCTTCATTATTGTTAGCATATCTTACCTGTAAGTGTGCCTATATATAGAAAGTAGAACAAAATTATACCAATAACATGGAATTTTCATTATGAGATTGGATGGCCTTTAGTCAATCACAAACAAGTTATCTACCAACACAAAATGAAGCATCTTTTTCAAGCACAGAGAGACCTAAATCCTCACTACAGGATTAAAAATTGATAAAATGTTTATGTAACTCCATAAAGGCCTTAAAAGGCACTTGGTAGCATGAAAATCTATTTTAATTATTTTTTATTATCTTGTTTTTTGAATGTGTTATTTTTCACATTTAAATAAGGAAAAATAAAAAATAATTATACAGACAAAACCTATAACAATTAATTTTAAACATTAAATCCAGAATAATTTGTCATTTGATTGGTTGCATCATAGTTGTAAATGTAGTTTAATTTTGTTTTCTTGACTTTTTTTTTTTTCCGCAGGAAGTAAACAGTTTAAAAACTACGACAAAGCATTTTGATGCTGCAGTCAATCCTCTGTGTTACACTTGCCCTCATGCCTTTAGAGCCCTCCAAGCTGCCAGATACCCTCAGTCAAGTGGTGAAACTAAGAGCTTTGGCAATCCCTTCTACAAGGGCTTAACAGTGATTTTATTTTATTCTTGCTTAGATAATTACCTCCAGATAGGGACTCTCCTCAGGCTGAGGTACTGCTGCATATTGAACTTAGCTGCAGCTTATTTGAAAACTTGCCCCATTACACCTTACTTTCTAGCATTCACACAACTAAGAGACTAGCACAACTAGCACAAATTGGAAAGTCTGGTAGTTCTGCTGCTAGCTTTTAATCCTAACAGCTTCCTTTGGTATCTATTTGTTAAGCACAGAGAAAAAAAATATTCATTTCAGCTGTGGTAAGACTGGCACATAAGACTCTCACATGCTGTACTGTGTATGATGTAAGTCAGCTGTTCCATAGAACAAAATTAAAAAAAATTGAGCCCTGTGCATCTTAGGCCACAGCTGCAGTGTTGCCACATCCTGAAGAAAAAACAAAATCTAGTAGCATTATAGCATAATTGACTTATCGGAACTACTGGGATTTAGAAAGTTTCTCTTGTTTTAAATAAATTATGCATATATGTTAACTACGTCTAATAAAGATGGCATAGCTCAATCTTAATAATTGCAGGAGTTCAAAACTGACGAGTAGAAGGAAATCGTTATACCTCCATCATGTGAGTTTACACAGATATTTGTAACATTATAAAAGGAATTATTTGAAAAAATGAAAGAAAAACGTTTGAAAAACAGTGTTGTAAACAATTTATATGTATTACCTTCCAGTAGACAAAACATATTTGAAAGTTTTTACATGCTAACTATAAAATACATAAATCCTTAGACTTGTTAACCACTTCTTGTATTCATCTTGCAATATTTTTTCACAGCTAAAAAAAATGCTGATATTATAAAGGAAATGTCCTATTTAAGGAGCATCTGTTTGACATAAGAAGATTAAAGTCTTCTGCACAGTCCTATATCCTTTTAATCATGTTGTCCAATTGTGACAGTCTCTACTGATTCTGTTAAAGCAGCATTATATACTCAAATTTGCTTGCACAGCAAGAAATACCTGAAAGAATGGAAGGAATTTCAAATTATATTGTAACTCAAAATAGAACTTCAAAATTGTGTTTCTCAGACAGTGGTAAGCTATATAGAAAAAAAAAAAAAGGATATATAGTGGCAGAATAAGATTCTACACAATATGCTGGAAGGCAGCCTTCCTAGGAACAGACTTTGATCAATGGCAACTTATTTAATGGCTGATTTATTAAAACTTGCCCCAATCTTAGGCAGAATTGGCCTAATCTTAGACAGCATTTATGCATGGGCCGTCTTGAATAATCACGTGTGACTCTACTGACCAATCACCAAGGAACCAATTATCATTAAATAAAGCACAGACATGTCAGAACACAGTCTATTGATGTCTAAATTGATGAACCCATTTTGAAATTGATTTGTGATGTTAACTTTACTGATACTTATGTAAACTACATCTGTTAGCTGCTTGTTGAGATAATTGAGAAAATAATCCAAAAATACCAATAGAGTACTACATTAGTGTTGAATGCTAACAGCTTCAAAGCGCAAGATCCTAAACCTTAAACACTGACATCTTCCAGAAATGTTAAAAGGCATTACCTAATTATTTTCTATCTATTTTCTCAAAATAACCTTAATCTACATTTATAGAGATGCAATCATACAGAATAGTAGCAGGGTTTTTCACTTGAGTGATTTTGTTGCTCCAAGACATAGATTCTTTTCTCAAAATAATTTGAATGAAATTGCTGTCACTCCAGCAGTTTTGAAAGCAAATTAAATAACATGTATAAATAGCTATTCAGCACTTGCACTGTATATATACAAATTTACTTCCTTCTGCGCTTTTATGAGTATGCTCAGATGCATCCAGGCAATGACATCCTGAATTGTAGGAGATGAACATCATCTCTTCAAAAGATACTGTCATTTAGGGCCAAGTCACTCTGCAGCAGGTTTTTGCCTTTGTTATTTAATTCAGTATTTTAGCCTTTTTTTTTTTTTAACACCAAATTCTCTGCATTTAATTTATTATGTTAAAAAATTATTAGATACTGCATCAGAGAAAATAACATGGTCATTAGCTTCCTTGTTTCAGAAATAGCTAGGTAATTATAAAGAAGAAAATACTATACTAGTGTAATGCTCAGTTTCGACCAAATTTGAAAGAAAAGATGACTGGGTGCTATGTCACAAATGATTCTTTCATGAAAGTCTGTTGGGCTTCTTTTCATCTCAATCATACAAAGAAGAGTGAGAAAGGTCTGTGATGTGTCCAAGACTACATCCTTATAACCACTTCACATAATTTAAAGACAGCATCCTAAACCAGTCTTAGTTCAAGTTGTAGCAAGAGACTTTACTCCTAGGCAATGAGGTGAAGATGTCAAGTTTCACTACTGAACTAGAGAATGTAATTTAGATCACTTGACTAAATTTTGTAAAAGGTAAGGAAAAATGGTAGAGGAAAATTCTGTAAAGATTTGTCATGTACAATCAGGATTTTTTAATTTCACTCTGCTAAAAAACTATAGATTTTCAGTGATGATAGTGAATACTGTACAGAGTTAGAAAATATGAGAGAAGAAAAATATGCTTTAGAGAAACTAAAAATACTGTAGTAAACTGGTCCACTTTTATAAAAGTAGGCTATAGATGGTCTTCACTTAAATTACAGCATTGTATAGTGTTTATTTTAGACAGAGAGAAGGTAAAATGCATCTATAAAACTATATAAAATCTATAAAACTGGCTCTTCTTCAGCTATATCAGAGACAACATACACTTTCAGTGTACTTCCTCTACCTTTATCTTAAATTAGACATGAAATAATGTATTTGAATTACAGTGAAATTATTTGGAATACATTTTCTAACTGCACTTTCCAGATTGATGTATGCTAGAAAATGGGTGTAAACATTTAGCTGTGATTCTCTTTCCAAAGATTCTCATTCATCCTGACCTGTTTTACAGCCCACAGCCAAAAAAGCCCAGTCTCTAGCTGTGCTGCGTAAAGCTATCTGTTTAAAAAGCTGCCACTGTAAATGTCAGAAAAGGTAAAGAGTGTCACAGGATCACCTCTGTCCTGTCCTTAGGAGTCCCAAAGTGCACAGGTGAAACAGATACTAATCCATCACTGCATTGTTCTTTTGTCCAGTAAGTACTTCTGTTATTTTGCTTCTCTAATGCCTTTTCTCTCTTTTATTTGTCCTCTCTCCCACTCATTGTAGGCATAAAGAAGAATTACTTTGCCCCTTCTTGGCAACAATTACTTATTTACCCCAAAAAATATTTAAGCAAGGATAAGAGAATAAAATGACTTCATTCCAAGGCTGGTGGTTGTGAAAGCTGTAAAAACCAAAGATCTAAAACAATGGCACCACATTACCACTGAAGTATCCATGTTATTTAGATGCAGACAGATAATTAGGACACCAAGTCCTGTCCTAAGTGTGACAGATTTACTTCAATTTATGTTTGACATATTTTAGAAAATTTTAGAAAATTTCTAAAACAAAAGTTTAAATTTCATAAAATAAACTAAATAGAGCACCACAGGAAAATATTAACTGAAAACTGCAAAATGCCCTTAAAACACTGAAATTAAACAAACTTGAATTTAAGATGTAAACTTGAATAGTCCTTAAATCTGGTTCCAGGAGTTGATCACATACGCCCTCACCTGAAGTGATCATCCAGCTAGGAAACGGGTATTTTGAATTTCTGAATTCTTTGCAGAATCTTAAACAGAATCTCTTCTATTTGGAGAAATGAGGCTTACAATATTTATTCCATAGTAAGTACTAAGACTACTGGTATTTTATCCATGTGACAGATAACTATTGGACTGCTTAGACTAAATCACTTACCTTGTTGAAATAAATAGACATTTTGTATGGCTTATTCATTCTTGTTCAACGCATAGTCTAACTGGTATGAAAAAAACAGTCTCTCCTGATGTTTATCATTTGATCGGTTTTATTATTTTTCCCAGTATGGCCAAAATCCAAGCAAAAATATTTCAGTAGTAAAATGACCATAAATTTCAGTAGAATTTTCCTATTTTTGTTTTTATATACATCAATAGGATACATAATTTTGACAGCTGTTCATAGGTTGCAAGAACAAATTCCTCTTGTCCTAAAATACTCTGGGTTACTATTTACAGTATGCATAGTTCAGCCAAGAGAGGAAAATAAGAAAACCAAGCTACCATATACGATAACAGAAAGAATGGTAGATAGCTTGATAGAATACAGTAATAGGGCATATGAAATCAACATTTACAGTGTAGGCTCTGCACCTGTGTTCATCTAGAAAATGTTTTCCCATGATAAAGGCCTTCAGTACTCTCTCTACAGAGTAATTTCAGTTAGCTCAATAAAATATAAACTAAGTCATGACATAAACATGCTCATAGACTTCTGAAAAGACAGCCTGGGAAAAACAAACAAACCAACCTATAACACAGGTATTAACTAAAGCTAATGTAATGAAGTGTAATCAATATGTTGATAACTCATTTTGATCCTGATTTGAATTAAACTATCTGAGTCTAGCATTTCTATGCTAGTATTTTATATAACTATATATGATTTCCTCTGCAGCAGACAACTATTTTCTCCACCATTGGACACTGGCATAAACTGTTGCAGAAAAATAATAACTGGAATATTTATGTTTAGACTGTTGTGAAGGGGATTGATAACTTTTCTGAAAATACTGTGCGATTGCCAAGGCTTAATGATTTTAGAATCTGCAGAGCTAATCTAGAAATAAATGTCCCTTGACCTGACTAATGCTATAATTTTTACTGAAATGAAATTTTTAAAAAACAAACATTAATTTGAATATGCAAAAATTGCATACTGCTCTAGGATTAAACTTTAATGGCTTGCTTTTTGAAGAGTATTTTAAGCTTCCATTAATTTCAGTGGGATTTAGCAGTTAATCATAATTTAAAAAAAAATATTAAAATATTCCACTAATTAAGTTATTCAGATTTCATAACTGAAGTTACTACCAACTGACTTAAAATGAAAATTTATAGCAGAAATGAAGCAGAACACTAAACTTCTCTTAACAAAGGAATCAGAAATCTGCCTGACTGAAAAACTGCATTTTCGGCCTGTTTATTTTGCCACATATGCATAAAGATACTGGGTGGGAGAAGAAACATGTAAAACAAACTCTATTTCAGGTTTTGTGCAGTTGTATTTAATTTGGTTAATCTGTTATTGCAGTAAATCCACCTTTCTTCCCTACAGAATTTTACCCATTACTCTCTGGCAATTTTCATGTGAAGAGATGACCACTATACCAAATTGGATAATGTCTCAAAATTTGCATTAAAAAGAATATGCAGTGTTTGAGAAAATATAACTACATCATACCTTATTATCAAAAGTGGTGGCAGAAAAATTCCTTTTTATAAATATGTATCTAGATATATTTGTCAGTTACTTGCTGGATATTTGCTGCTCCATATTTGTGAGACAATTGGAAATTTGTAAGAATCTGCCATGCTGGAGAGAATCAGTGCTTATATGGTTTTGTCCTATATCTAATTCTGAGAAGGTCTTCCCAACAAATACTGGGAAAAGTAAAAACCAGGGGAGAATCATCATTCTAATTTCACAATTTGATATCAGAAATATATTATCTCCAACAAAGGTAAGAATTGTAAATCTGTCATTAAAGGTCGTCTTCAATGCAATTCTGCTATGTTTATTCAATGAATCATAATTGCAAGATATACAGCACAACTGTATCCTCATTGATTCACAATTACAACTTCCATTTGTTAAACAAGTCTGTTATTGACTACAATATCAATTACAAATAAAAAAAAATGCAGCACTTTTCTTTGGCTTTAAAAATAAATTCCTTTTTGTATTTTTATTATACAGTTTTATTCAGTTGGTGGTTAACAGAAAAACTGTGAAAATATTTTTTTGCTGGTATATGCATGTGTTCAAGTGACTAGTTTGAATTTAAACTTTTCTTCTGTAATTTCAAGACTTGAACAAACAATTAATTAATCCCCACAACATCCCTGTGAGGTAGGTACAAAAGTGGCTGTACTAAAAAAGAAGAAATAGAGCTCAAGAGATAGTCACTTTGTTTCACTGAATCAGCAAAGCCAAAACAGTAACAAGGTAGTTGTACTTCTCACTGTGATTTGAGCCATGAAAATATACTGCCTTTCAGCAGTTTCAGTAGCTTCTGTAAAAATCCTAAAATATTCCATACGAATATCACCTTGGTCATTGTGAACAGAGAAAGATATTTTTCAAAGAGAAATGAGAGGGATACAGTAACTATCCTGTACACATGTAAATTTCATTGACTATTGACCTCATTACTCAATAGTAACAAGTAGCCTTCCGGCATGAAATATTTGAGAATATTTAAAGATTTAACCATTACAAGGACAGAAATATAAGCAATATATTTCAACAATAAAAATACATGTAATGGTTACATGGCTTTAAAAAGCTAATGATTATATTCCTTTGACCAATTCAAAAGCACACGTGTTGATGTATCCACCTTCCATATATTAAAGAATGCTAATATATAGTTTTATTGATTTGATACTAAAATTTTATAATGTATATAATCTGTCATGATAGGTGGTGGGTGACATAAAAATCACATTGACAGCAGAATGTTTTTACATAAATTCCATGCACATTCTTATTTCTTACTTATAAAGGAACACATATATTCATTAAAAAAAAAAAAGTCTCATGTACAAGACAAAGTGAATCCTGTCCTAGTTCCATGCCAATATAAATGATTTGCAACTTATTACAACCATCAAGTTTAATATAAACCATAGTAATCTGAAGATTTAATAACATACAAACCAAAATTAATGTTTCTCTGATTACTTCCATTAACTGCATAGCTATTCAATTATTATTTTCATATATAAATTCTGTAGCTTAATAGTAGAAAAATTAAAAATACACTCAGTACATTAAACAGAAGACTGTATTGACCAAAAGATTATACATTATTGCTGATTTTTGGAACTCTTTTTTTCTTTTTTAAAACATAGTCAACTATACATCAATTAGAAATAACATATAATGTATTTAAATTTTCATTAGTCTGTCAGGATGTCCCCTCTGTAACCTAGGTGCATTTAAAAATAAACAAATGCAAATATATTTTGTTGAAACGCTCCTCTACCACCAGCACTTTTAAGATTACTTAAAAGCACATAATGCAACAACTTCCTTGAAAAGAAATCTTTGTTTCTTCATATAAAATCAAAAGCCTAGAAGACAATGACCAGAGTAGTAGGAATGGCAAGGAAAAACTGCCATGTAAGTACAAAAGCTGTCTCTGGTAACCGTCTGAAAGGGTAACACCAACTGCATATTTTGACCATAAACCCGGAAGAGTGACAGTTTATCTCTCTTTTATTTATCCAGTTATTGCAGCATGTATTAACCAGTAAGAATAATTATATTTTATATACAACTAAACAACTCAAAATCAGAATGCATGAAGTAAAATTATGTTTTCACCCTATCAAAGTTAAAAGTATACTTTCTTGCAAAACCTCCTTTGAGAACTCAAGCATTTGAAGAACAGGCCATGTAAATATGACGTATAGTGTCATAAGAATTGTTTTACTCTATTCCTGAAGTGGGTATAACATTTTATGGACAAATAAAAAAAAAATTAAAATTGGCATGGGATGTGTAGTTTGGAAAAGACAGGTTTTGTGCTTTACACGTTCACTGAACAAAATAGATGCATGGCAAACTGACATTTTTAAACTGGAAAATGTTATGGAAAAATAATGATGCAACAGAAATAAACATGAATTTTTAATTGCTGATTTTTTTTTTGCAATTAGCTGATTTAAGGGCCATTTTAAGCCCAAAGCAAAGAACTACTGTATTAAAACATAAAGATTCCCCAACTTGTAAACAATAGGATTTTTCTTATGAATATCTGTAGCGTTGACACTGACCCTGAAGCTCTCATTGTTAGTAGGATGCTGTTAGTAGTAGCAGTTGCAAACGTATGGGTTTGCCAGTAACAACTCACAATTTGTGCATAGTTGAGTCTTCGAAACTGAGCAAATTTGCTCTCAAAATCTCGCCAGCGCTTGCTGAGCTGTATCAGGGTTGGCTCCACTGCTTTTGCAGCCCCATCCTTAGACAAGCGTTCAGCCTGCCTGTTCACCGCATTCAGATCTTCCTTCTTCTTCTCCAATTCTCCATCAATCTCCTAGTGAGCAAAACCAATACAGGGCCCAGGACAGTTAGCTAACTAGATCAATCAACTTAAAATTAGCAAAATACTTCTGTCAGAAATTCCATTTCCATTTTATTGTTACAATTAAAACTTACATCTACTTTGTCTTATTTTACATTTAAACAAAACAAAAATAACTGAAATTGAAGAACTTTCTTGGAGATTGGCTGTAGAGATACTAACAGCTAGGACACACTGAAAACTAGTTAGCAAAGGCCAACAGTTTCCACTTCCAGACTGTTGGTAGTACACTGTGATGGGCAATTGGAGAAATTATTTGAAATAATTATTTCAGTAACAGTCAGCATATTCAGGACAAATAGTCTTTGGACAGCTTACAAATATATTATTTGACTCTTTAATATATTACTTATCTCCTGTTTTGCTCTGTGGGAAACTCAACAGAGAATGAAGCAAAGAAAGACGATGGAAAATAAACTAGGAAAACCTTTGACAGTGTGTAAATAAATCTACAGAGTTTGACAGTGACATATGAAAATGTTCTGATGAAAATGAATGTGCTAACATGAGATAGAGGTCATCCACATATCGGTATGTCATTTGTTCATCTGGAACAAAGATACATAAAATCAATTATAATTTTTACTAAAAAACATTGATGCTTCTTCATACATTGCACACTTTCCGTATTATCGACAAAAAAAAAAAAATTAGTATTTGAAATTATTTATATAACATTCTGTATAATGAAAAAATGTAAGATATAGCACAACAAAGAAATATTCATTTGAACACAGATAATTAGGGTTTGTTTTACTATAAACAGTAAAAAGGAACTGAACTGATAATATTATATACCTATGAGAATATTTGTTACATTTGCTGTAACAATAACCATCGATATACTATCACGCAAAAAGATCTACTACTGCCATCCCAAAACATTACCTTCAGCTTCTGCTCATCTTTGTGGTCTGGTAGGCTGGCTAATTTTTTCTCAATGTCATCCAGCCATGTCATTAGGTCATCAGCCTGCCTCTTGTACTGATACCATTGATGAGAAATCTCTAAAGCCTTTTTTCTTCTTTGAGATCTCAAGTCCTGTTCACAGTGCAGACATTATTAGAATATGAATTAAAGGCTTATAAAATATTAATTGGCATGTATGCTGAGGGGAAAAAAAAGTTTACAAGGCCACTATTTTTTAAAATTAAATGTTGATATTTAAATCAGTTATCTAAGTATCTAACACAGTCTATTTTCTTCAGTTTAACAAATTATTTTTCTCTTTTAGAGGAAGTTACCAAATTCAGGGTTGTTCACATGTTGAATAAATCACTGAGACAGCCACCAATATTCAGAGAAGTTAAGACTTACATAAATGTCAATATTTTATATAAACCACTTCTCAGAATACTTACTAGCCAGATGGAAACACAGCCCACTTAGTACCTAGCCATAAGTGGGGTTCCTATGTTTTATGGTCTCCTGTGAAATTCTAGCCTGCATGCAAACTGTAGCTATTTAAAAGAAAATAATTTCTGTGCAGAAATGTGGGAAAAGACAGATTTCCTTCTTATAAATTAAGTATCATTTACATAACAAATCTCTTTTGTTTATGACAGCTTTCAAAAATATATAAAACTTTCCTTTAAGAGGAATGTAAAAAAATATTATTTCACATAAATATTATTAAATACAGCCATTTGCATTTGCTTTAACTGCTCAACTTTGTTCATACAGAATTCAGAAAATATTTTAATTACTATAACTTCTTATTAAGAAGTAAACTAAGAAAATGCTTGTACATTTTACTGATGAATTTGCCTCAACCATTCCTGAATTTTATTTTACAAGGTTGAATGACTTAACTGAGTCATCCAAAGAAAATTCAATCACTTTATTCCATAAAGGCAGCCAGTAAGAATCTGGTCAATAGCACAGTTCCAGAAACACTTTTCTTGTTTCTCCCCCATAAAAATTATTAATTTTTTCCACTTAGATTGGAACAGTCAAAGACTCACCTAATAGATTTAAAGTTTCTTTTAAATGTGGACAAAAATAAAAATAAATTCCAGTTATTCTTTTACTGAATTCAAACAGACCAACAAAACCATAAAAATTAGAATAAAATCCACAGGAAGAGAAAGATGCTGCTCAACAATAATTAATAATGAAACGTAACCATGCCATGTTACCCCAGCAAACGGCAACCTAAAATCTTCAAAAGAAAGAAGAATTCTGCTTGTCATTAAGATAAAAAATTCTTCTGTAGTAGACAGAGCCTATGGCTCCAGGTAGGTGAACAAGGTGATCTTCCTACTGTAAGATTCTTTCTTTCATCACTTTTGATTTTCCCTGGAAAGATAACACTCCAAATTATGAATACTAGCTTGTTCAAATAGGCTTCCCTGTGGATGTTTCTACAGGTATACCTCCAGGAATGTGGTAACATGGAATTTTGATAAGTGACTTCAGTTTTCAGCCTCTTAGCTGCTAGGTATTTTGGTACTACCACCTACCCTATTTTAAAGAGTCTGAAGCCACTTCTCCTACTAAAGAACATAGCATGTAAATCTTTCACTAAAGGATAAACAAACTTATTCACTGCCAGAAGTACGTTATACAACTGAAAATATAAGTTTGTGAGAACAGATTCTAAAGGTCTTGACTGCTGTTGTAGAAACATAAAACATGCATAATGCATTAAAAAAGGAATTCTCATCAAAGAAATAATTGTTGTCCAACTGGTAATCAAATGATTGTAACAATAAGGACAAAATAGAATTTGTTAAGCTAGAGATACAAAGTGTCTTTTCCAAAGAATCAAGAGAAGTCTAAAAGAAAATATACGTTTAGAGCCAAGTAGTTTTAAATTACTCATCTTTAAACAGTAATGAAGATTCACTGAACAGAACACTGCCCTGAAACAAAGAAAAAAAAATAGTTTTAGTAGCACGTGCTTGTAATTGTAGCTCCTATACCTTGAGAGCATTATGTTTAGTCTGCAACAGCTGTTGCTTTATCTTTATTTCCTCCCGTTTTCTCTCATCTGTGATTCTCTTTTGAAGTGTATCGCCTCTTTGCAGCAATTCTTTCACTGTACTCTCATCCTCTTCACTCTGATTATAAAAAATAACAAGTAGAATAGGCATTTGAATCTATTAATTAAATAAGTACTAGGAGATACAGATATATAAAACTACACTTCCTCTGCTAAAGTAATCACCTAACATCTACTTGCAGTTGTATACTGAAGATCAAATAACTTTTACTTGCTTTCTACAATAAATGTAGACACTTGAGGAGTACAAATAAAACAGCACTCGAAAACTACAGACGTTTGTATTAGATTTTATGCACTATCCAGGATAACAGGATGAAAACATTAAAGGCCGAAAGGTAAAATATATTCCACTTTAAAAGAACAAGAGTATAAATATCTAAAATATTCTAACTTACTGTCAGTAGTCACTGAGATTGCCAGTATGCTAGGAGGCCATGTAATTCCAGAACATTTCATGTTTCATCACTATGCAAAAAAAGCTATTCTGGCAAGGAAAATTATACCACTCAGTACATTTACAGAGAAATGGAACCTGTGCCACAGCTTCTAGGAGTGTACCTCTTAAACCACACTATTTTATGTAAAAAAAGGGAATAAAATATACCCAAATAGTGGAAACTCCCTGTCAAGCTTGACCCACTTAGAACTTTCCACTTCAGTACATACTGCCTTAAATTTTATTTTTCCTGTATTTAAAAAATAAAAGAAAAAAAGAAAAAAAAAAAAGAAAAGAGAAACAGAAGAAAAATAGTTCTGCAAAGATTCCTTTCAGCATTGATAAAAAGTGGCTATCTTTGAAGAATTCCTTCAAAGGAAAATAACATTGACTCTTTATATTGCTTGTAAAGAAATATAGATTTGATCTTGTTGAGGACTAACGAATAGAGGGTCCTAAAGACAAATCTTTGCTATTCTCCAGCCAAGAAATGTCATCCCTTTGAAAAACGCTTTGGAGAAAATACACTACAGTGGCAACAGTACCAAAGCTCAGCAGTATTTTACTCCTCTCTTTTCTCTCCCACCCCCACAAGGTGCATAAATGGTTTTACTACTTGCAAAGAGCAAACATTAGTAATAAAGCTTACCACAGCCACAAAAACTATTTACAATAAATTGCATAATCAGATTGGTTAAGAAATAATTGGCAAGTAGCACTTCATTCAATCATTTTCTAGTGCTTGTTTTTAGTGAATGTCTTCTTTTACCATACTGCCCATTTAGATACACGATTCTGAGTTTAATTGGTCTTTATACTAATACACAGATTTTAATATATTAGTACATTAACATTTTGTCTAAATCATATCTGAAGATCCTATCACAGATACAGAAGTTTCTAGTTTTCCCTCAGGATTTTCATCTCCCTGTCTACTTCACTAAGATTTCCATTTCAGCCAAATTACCATATCTTTATTGAAGTCCTCTTCTTTCAGATTCACACCCTGCTGAATTTCAACCTCCAGTGGTTCAAGCATTTTTTGTATATCAAAGTCAAATTGCTCCAATTCCTTCAAAGGAATGAAGGGCTAAAATGGGAGAAATAGAAAGATTATTTATTCAAATAATATACTTAACAGTTTTGTTAGAAACGTAAATGAAAAGACATCTGTTCTACCCTGTATTGCTAAAACAATGGTAAACTTCCTATCCCGTAAAAAAAATTCTACACTATACAACTCTACCCAAAGATAAAAGTAAGGATAGGTATTTAACAATACTATAGAACTTCCATATAAGAAAACATAAGAACTCTATGGTGAGTTAAATTAATAATAATAATAAATAATTTCTCACATTTGTGTGTAAGAACAGGTTCATATAAATAGTGTAACATAACAATTTGTCTAAAATTGTTGACAATACATGGCTAAATCTGGTTTGTCAGAAATTTCACACAGCAACAAGCAATCCATTCAGATGAAAAACCACCTACCATTATCAGTTGAGAAAAAAATAATGGCAATTTGTTTCAGTGTTTTAAAATCAGTGCTCTCTTTCACAATGAACAGCAAAAATGCCAGGTGAATTATACAAAATAAAGGGCAAATTAAGTTTGTGTAAGATATTCCCCTAACAATACTTGGTAACATATTAAAAAAAAAAAAAAAAAAAAAAAAAAAAAGAAAATTAAAAAAACTTCAACTAAGAGCTTCTGTTTCAAGAAAGCCTCAACAAGAATGTAGGACCAAAAAACCCCTCAATCAAACAAAATACACAATTCCTCCAAAATGAATCACAGTATAATTATGCTTCTTTAGCTTAATTTTCAGTTTTAAACTCTAAACCAAGTGCCACTTATGAACAATACACCACCCTTTATCTGCCTGATAGCTGAGAACATGTGGATAGTTTAATGAACAACATGCAACTTACTATGCATTGCAAAAGATCAAGAGAAAATAGGTTGTTCTTTCAAAGCTTTAAACGCATGAACAAGCAACAAATTATTGAGAATTCTTGCATAAATTTAGAATTAGTGGTATTGGAGAAATTCTTGAACACACAACTGTCTTCTTGTTAAACATTATAAGCACATTATAGTCTGACCTGTTCTCTTTTACTCTTCCCTCCAGTACAACTGGTATTTATTATAAAGCAAAAGTTTCTAATGAAGACAGTAACAATCAAAGTTAAACAGTTAAAACAGGAGAGGCTGAATATCAACTGTAACTTGTTATCAGCTGTTTCACAGATGACCTGGGAGAATTTGGATAAAAATGTCTTAATTGTATCTGGTTAATTGGTTTAATGACAAAGATTTTGCACACTTATGAACTTTAATGGAATTATAATAATGTACAATATTTATAAAGAATAGGACCATGCTTGCAAATTTTCATCAAGAAGTTCAGAATAACACTCAGCAAGCACCTCAACTGAGGTAGAAAAAATAGCAAACTACACACTAATTTCTTCTCAAATGCTTTGAAGGATGTCCTCAAAAGTGCTTAAAGCTCAGTAAAAGACAAATCTACTAATAAAAGTTGAATACAAAATTGTTAATCTCTGAAAAATGCTAAAAACAATAACAAAAAAGGAAAATGAAAGGAAAACTACTAAACGCAATTCCAATAATTGAATCATGTTCAAAGAACACTGGAAAATGTTGAATCTCATTTTAGTACATGATGATAGTTTTCTTTTAATTCTGGACATGACAGTTATGTACTACCATATACTGACTTCACAGGTAATTTATTTACCTGGCTGTTGTACTGATAATTGTTAGTATTTGAAAAAAAATAGATAATTTGGAAACAGATAAGAATTGATTGAAAACAGATTGAGAGTTTACTATCCTCTGGAACTGATTTTATTATTTTCAATCTGTTATTCACCAAGTGAGTAATTTTACCAAAGCATGAAAAAAAAAAAAAAAAAAAAAAAAAAAAACATAGAAAAAATATACAAAAAAAAAAAAAAAAAAAAAAAAAAAAAAAAAAACAACCAATGACAAAACACTTAGGAAACATCACCCCATAAGCATAAAAAATTTTCTGCCCATAATGCTGAAATCATGTCTAAGGGAATTGCAGTTACCTACATTATACAGGTGGAGAAAATAAGGTACCCAGCAATTCAATACATCCAAATGCATACAGCAAGTCAGCAGAACAGCCAAGAATTGAGACAAGCTTTTGTCTTTCTATCTTATGCAAAATCCATTGCTATAGATATCCTTTGTGAATCCTAGCCTAGCTGTCCATTCCCCAAGGTCTTAGAAACAGTCCCCGAAATTCCAATATACCATTAAAGTTATGTGCTAAAGTAATTCCTCTATTCCTCTCATCTTGCTAGGTACATAGTGTATAGTACTTAGTGAGGTACTACCACGCCATCTCATCTTGCCTACACAATCAGAAACAGGAAAACAGGTTGCCAGGTGGAAGACTTTTGCAAGCTGTGTTCTGAAGACAGATCATCTTGGTAAACATCTTTTCTGCCTTCTTTGAGTGGGATTATAACGTGCAATGCAAACAGCTCACAGTAAAACATCTACAGGCAGTCCTATTTTTCCCTAGGACAAGAACTAATTTTACACCACCCTATCAAAAGTTGCACGAGTCCTGTACGCTTACAGCATTGTGGAAGTGCAAGGTAAAACTGAAAATGAAATCCAGGCTGCAGATAGCAGATGTTCAGAATAAAAACATCACACAACAAAGTTGTTTAGGTTTTGTACCAAAAGGTTCCCTCTCTGCAGTTTGTACCTGTATAAGAAGTGAGAAGCACACTGGAATATTTGAAGTGCTATTGATGGCAATAGGGGAAAAAAAATAAAAAGGCCTTTATTCATTGGTCATATTATTTTCTGTTTCAGAAATGAAACCTGAATAAACTCAAATACACAGGGTATTGAGCCCTGCGTGGACACCAAACAACTACATGTTTCTTTGCTTATGCTTTTGCAAAGCTTAGTTTCTCCTCTGCCACTGATCCCCTGGGCATTCCTTCCAGTGCTATTACAGTAACCAGAAGAAAAAGATCAGGGTCTTTTCAGCTGCCCAAGGGTAGCTTTATCATGCATTCCCATTACATTATACACAAAGTTGCATGTCTATCTGCTTTAATTTGCTACCTCTCTGCAATAAAGGCTGCAAATAAAATGGAGAAATCAGGTGGCTTACATCCTTCCTCACTCCAATTCTGAAGTCACATATTTGCTAAAAATTACCTAATCTGTACTGAATTCAGATCAGGTAGTAGTATAGTTGCAGCTAGTTGTACAGTTAAAGTATAACAGATACATCTGTATATATCTATCTTTCTCCACCTCAAACCTTGATGAGTCACACCCTCATGAAAAAGAGTGTATTTAATGAAAAATTAGCTTTCAAAAGTCAATCTACATATATTAAAAAAAGGCTACTCATACTTTGAGAAGATTAAGAATCTTACTAATACCCAATTAATTCTTTATAAGTTAAGTAATCTTCATTATAGTCATATAACATGTCAGCAAATGCTTCTAATTGTGAGACAGTGAAAAAAGATTTTGTCAGAAAAAACCCCCAAACTTTCACAGTTAAAAAGAGAAAAAATACTTAGGATCCAATTTTTTTTTCCTTTAAAAGCTTAGTTTTTGCAGAAACTGCAGGCTGCTTATGTAGTTGTAATTGTGTAACTTATATAAACGCCATTGTTATGTATCTCCATATGGAAGCAAGTCCTCCTACCTTTCCACTCTTAATTCTTTGTGATATAGTTGCAAATCGCTGGTTGAGCTCTGACAGTTTAGGCTCTATTACTTTCCTGCAGTGATCTCCACGGTGTGTCATCAAGTTTACTGCCTGGTCACGCACAGAGTCCACTTTTGGATGCATATCATTCAGCTCAGCCTTTAAGTGCTACAGTCCGTGAGCAAGAGACAGGGCTTGAAGTTAGTAATAAATGCAAAGAGAGAGAAAGAAAGAGAGAGAGAAAGTGTGCAAAGGAATAGGGAGCAAAACCACAAAGCAAATTCAGATAATTATGCATGAGTGCGTAAATGCAGTAGAAGTACATTAGACAACATTCCCACTTATGTCTTTCAAATTTATAGCAGGAGTGTATCTACAGGCGTGTTTTGAAATCTCCTAGATAAAATGTATGCTGAACATTATTTCTAGGCAGGTTCTTTTTTGCAATAATACAATACTCACTGTATTTTAGGTTACATTAAGTTATGTTGCTACTGCTAGTTAAAGCTGCTAATTCATGTATTACAGGACTGGATGTATAGTTGTTGCTTTCATTACTGTTTACACCTATGGCTGAGGCAGGGAAAAATGACCAGATGAAAACTAGCAGGAATTTTTTCTATAAATCTATCATGAATTACAAAATATAAGGGCAAATATCTTCTTCCTTTGAAATAGAATTCTTATTAGTAAATCCCACCATGGGCAGAAGCCAAAAGAGATGGCCAGGCATTCAGGAATCATAAACACTGTTGGGCATTAAGAATTATAATTCACTGTCTATATGAAATGTCTTTGAGCAATATAAAGATATACATCTGTATTGGTGGCAAATATAATTTACCATCAATTATAAATATAATACTTTGTACCTGATGGTGGAAAAATTGTTCATTCAGCTGCAAAAACCTGTCCCATA
>NW_008592840.1:44772-48377 GCF_000691845.1 Merops nubicus | reverse complement strand
GAAATCAGTGGGGGATTGATTTATGCTCTGTCTTGGAATTTGTAAAGTTTTGCTTTAGTAAATGGTATCATTATGTTAGTGTCAGCAATACAATTCTGATTTTGATTTGGAAACTGTTCCTCAGATAGTATGTACTGACCATGGAGTTCAGTAGAAAGTAAAACTTTACAGCGATTTCAGAAGAAAAAAAATAATCCATGTAGATAATAATTTGAAGTTGTTTAATCTTAACAAAGAAGGTATTTTAAAAGAGCTATCACACCTATCTTCCTGGCTAATTTTTCATCTGTTGTTTGAATGATGCAATAGGCCAACTAAAACCTTTCAATTAATAAACTAACCCATTATTACACAGCTAGTTCACCAAATAGAAACAGAATGGATTGAGTTGGAAGGGACCTTAAAGATTGTCTAATTCCAATCCCTCTGCCATGGGCAGGGACACTGCCACTAGACCCGGTTGCTCAAAGCCCCATCCAACTTAGTCTTGAACGAGTCCAGTGTTGGGGGATCTACAACCTCCCCTGAGCAACCCATTCCAGTGACTCACCACCCTCATAGTGAAAAACTTCTCCCTAATTTCTTATTTAAAACTACCCTCTTCCAGTTTGGACCCATTACCCCTCATAATCACTATCACTACAAGCCCTTGTAAAAAGTCCCTCACCAACTTTCTTGTAGGCTTCCTTCAAGAGGAAGGCTGCAACGAGGTCTTCCCAGAGCCTTCTCTTTTCTAGGCTGAACAACCCGAACTCTCTTAGCCCACAATACATGTTCTAGCCCATAATATTCTTGTCTGTGTTATTGGTCTGGCATCAATGCAAACAGTGTTTATGGAATTAAAACAATCACACGACAGAGATATCAAATGCAGACACCACAGACAGCAGAAAAGTATCACAGAAAAACAATAAAAATAAAGAACCTAGAAAAAAATAGTTTTGTTCAACCAAATGTGTTTAAGGAGTATTTTCCAGCAAACACAGGTTTAATAGGCTGCTGTTCTACTCACCAGGAAGTCTCTGTGACTTATAATAACATATATGGGTTTATGTCTGCGGGGTGTTAACTGTTGTAATGCAGGGCAAATACATTAAGTAATCAACAAGCTGCCCAAGGGTAGCTTTATCACAGAAAAAAAGAATGTTGATCAATCTGTGATACCTTTCAAGGTATGCTAGTTTTGACACAGTCCTTTGTAGAATAAAATTAATGCTTTCCAGAAAATTGCATTGTTTTTACCTTAAGAATTTCCTCTCTTTGCTGGGTTTTTTGTTTATCAGATTCATCCAACAGTATTTCAGCATGATACATCCAAGTTGTGACACTAGCTACATTCTGATCAAAAGCCTCCATGTGCTTTTGATATTCCTGTATGTGGAAAACGTAAATACTGCATACAAAAGAAGTAATCAGAACTGAAATAATATTTATAATTATGCCAACTATGGCAAACATGCATACATTATGAAACTAAACTTGTTTATTTTACAGAGTAACTACCTATTTTGTGAATGGTAGACTCTATTTTTGTTTGCTTTCATTTTACATGTTAAGTTTCTTTAAAAAAAGGCATTCTAGGAGAGAGAGAAGCTTCCAAAGTGACAGGCAGTAGGGTGTAAAGTCTCAGCAAGATGCCGGTGTCTGCAGTTCAGCCAAGCAGCTGAGAGGAACAGGAAGCTGATGTCCGGAACTACTGAAGGTGAACAGAAGAGTTGCCCAAGAATCAGGTGCAGAACTCATCTTGGAAAGCCACTAAGTTGATTGAAACTCAGACAGTAACAAGGATGCACTTGCAAAGTCACAATCAAGAATGGGAGCTTTATATCTAAAACTCTTATTTACATTTCATCTAGCTTCTCTACTTTCAAAAAATCTATTCTAGTTGATATTTTGATAAAACTTTTTTTTGCTCTCAATTTAAAAATATTTTGTCTTTTTTGGTAAGCTCATTAGAATGAGGTCTATGCATATACCACCACATCAAAGATTTTACTAGGTCTTCTGGCCCTCACAGATATATACTTTTATTTTATGCTGTTTTAAAATCAGTAAAAGACTACTTCCCTCTATTATACCTTTTTATCATGGATTACAGTAAATATTAACAAAAGAATCCAAAGTAAAGACAGAAAGAAGAGGAATACATAACTACACCAGTCTATAAACTCCATTAAACGTTTCTTATAATTGGTTCTATGTTGAAGCTGAGCACCTACATCATACCCAATGAAATACTTAAATTTTTCAGATAGAACAGAAACAACCCACCAAAGAAACTCCATAGTGATGCTGCATAACCATCGCAGAAGCATTCATAATGTAGCCACACAGACTCTAGTGGAGTTCTAACACATCAATCTCTGAAACGTCATGATAAAGGTTAACACACCCTTGAGAACCACTTCAGTTTCTCTGAAAGCTAAAACTGCATTCCCATACTCTCAGCAACAGAAACAGCATACAAAATTTCTCAAAGCATTCTGGCAGCTCAATGGCTAAGACTCTTCTGTGTTCAAAGGTTCAAGTTGTCATCTCTTCATGACAGAATGAATTTTAAAGGAAAATACAGTTATGTGACTTATTATGTGACTTAGTCAACTTCTTTGACTATTTAATTAATTTGATTCATATTCAAGTAGTCTAGGGGAGGGACTGCATTTTCATTAGGAAAAAAAAGCCAAACAAAACAATCCAGGAACTGCTGAGGTAGACAGGAATGGGAAGCACTAACAATCAAGAGTACACACAGAGCCATGACACAGTAAGCAGTCAGATTCTTCAAATGTACTGAACAACAATCAGATTGTCTGTGTACCTATGTATTCAATACAGTACCAGAAAAACCATTCCTGTATGGTTGAACGCCTACAACTGGGCACCAGCATTTCCTCTGTTTGAGCAAATGCATTTTCCTTACCAGTAACAGATTGAACCATTCCTCAGCACGTGAAGTTACTGCTTTCCAGTTACTGTTCAAGAGGCTGAGTTTATCCTCTACTAGACTTTCCTTTCCTTTCAGCACTGCCTTTAAATTCTCTCCTAAATCACTGATGCTCTTCAGATGGACCTGGCGTTTCTCAATCTCCTTCCGTGTTGCCTACATGAGCAGAATAAAAAACAGAAGTTCAGGAAATTAAAAATTGTCCACCCTAGAAATATGAAATATTAAAACAGACAGTAAGTTCATACTAGAACGCATACTCTTACTTCCTATAGGAAGGGAAAACATTCTGTGAAGAGCAGTAAGCAAAAATCAAATTGTTCCTGTTTAGCTCTGATAAAATTGCAAATGGTCTTCATGTTCTCATAATCTGGTTTGGTAATAGTTTCATTTTAAAAAATGTGAATTATGTCTCATTCCAGTGTTCAAAATATAGGTCTAGTACTTAATTATTAAACAAGAATCCACATTTTACAATATTTATACTGAGATGTTTAAAGCTACTTTGCATATAATAAAATGGGGTAGTTATCAAATAAAACAAAGTTTGCATAATAAATGGGACAATAATAAAACATCACAATGACATCCTAAGGCTTAGAGAACTCCATGGAAAATACTCTAGTGAAATATTTTATTATTCCTTTAATATTTGTCAATG